>NC_137506.1:28783276-28830776 GCF_041902795.1 Electrophorus electricus | reverse complement strand
GTAGCTGTCATTCGCCATGGAAGGATGAGGCTTCCTCGTTGCCGGACGCGGTCTCCGCCAACTTCCTCCGCGGGTTTTGTGAAGACGACGTAATAAAAAAAAAAAAAAAAGCTGTGCTTTTCTCGGACTGGCTAATGTGCTCATACTTCGACCATCACTGTCTCTCCAGGACAGAGTAATTTGTCACAACTGTCAGGGCAATGAGACAGTGTGGCAAGCATAGATTTCTGTTCCGGCTTTGTCGTCAATAATGCAGCAGATTTCCTCGTGCTAGGTGCTCCCTGCCATTGCTTCCCACAGAACTCAATCTGGGCAAAGAGTTGATGATAAAAACTGTAGACAGTAAAAGCCATTAATGTGTGGGCTTGGGGCAGCAGTCAGCAGAACACGCCTTTCCCACCCAGACTGAACAGGCCAGAAGTTGGCATACGCTAACACTAACACAGCAAAGTAAACCAGTATGACTTAATTTAGATGTGAATTTGACACTGTCAGCTAGATATATCAGCATAGGAACAGTTAATGAGCCCTTGTATTGCCTATTGCCTATAGTAGCATGTAAAAACCCTAATCTCTGCTGATACTGATGTACAGTATCTATGAGGTTGTTAGCTGTGACTGGCTAAAGTCAATCGGCTAGCTACTTTCACAGTTAGCTTTGGTAAATAGACTGATATCAACTTCCAAAGCACACTGTCTGCAGTGCCTGGATGCACTGAGTGAAAAAGTGCTTTGTGTTATGGGTTGTGATAAAGTTACCAAATAGCGTTACTTCTTTTTTCTGTATTCCCTTTAGGACAAGCGTCCTGCGTTTGGGCCTGGCTGAAACAGAAGCATGGACATTCCTCTGTGCACCAAAGGCACTCTGTAAGTATAGGCGACATCTCCAATGATGTATATTTAATATGGCAGCATTTAAATTGCCACCACGTCGCATCATGCAAGATGCAGGCTTACGCAGCACGCTGTAATTACACGTGAAAAACAACTGTTTGTCAATTTGCAGCGTGTAATTTGCTTTTTCAATTACGCTGCTAAAGGTTTTTGTAATTGCTCTCCACACTCATATGCCATCATTAGGCGAGCTCACAGAAATGGCCTTCAGTGAACAAGAAGGCAAGCGGGGAGGTAAATGAATGAAAGTTCGACGGCCAGAGCCTGGGAAAGCGCGAGCGCAGAGACCAGCCTCGCTGATTTCTGCCAGCCATCTCCCGATTCATTATCATGATTAAGAAGCACGTCACGTGAAACAAAAATGGCTTGCCCCCATATCCTCCTAAGCCCCTTTTAAGGGAGTGAGTAATACATCTGGCCGTGATGAATTAATGACTGGCACTAACTAATGAATTATGCATGAAGGAGTTGCCTCGTAATCAAAACACGGACCCGGCGAGGTCGGGTGGCAAAGCGATTGACCGGCGGTGGGTGTGCTCCCAGCTGGAGCAGTGCAGGACCCCCGCTACAGTGTGCGGTACTCTTTCGCAGGCAGGTGGGAATGCACTTGATATTAGAGCTGATTACAGGCAGCCAGCAGTCAACGGACTGCTTCAGGAACGCATCGCAAGATTTTAGTCATGGACATTAATCCCATAGCTGTAAAGTAAATAGGTGTTCATTTTACAGGCAAAAATGTAACTTGTCGTTTTCTTTTCTCGTTTTCTCTATAATGACAGTAAACACAAGTCAGTATAACAAATCAGATCATTATTATGTTATTATCATTATTATTATCGTTGTTGATATTACAGAAAATATATATAAATTGTGATAATATGAGCTTGTTTATGCCTTGATGATTGTTAAAGATTGTAATATTTAGCAATTTTACATCTTGTCCTCTAATCATCTGTACCCAGGGGCCTAAAAATTGCCCTTTGCCCTCGAAGTCATACCTCTGTTTCGCAGGGGGAGTGGGCCCTCCCAACTGCATTTCCATTGCAAATGAAATGCATTGAAAGGGGAAAAAAATCCATATGAATTTTGGTAGACTGGGCCCGGGGTGAAATGAACTGTGGGGAGAGACAGTGAACGCGTGTCATGTCGATTCCCACACACATCACTCAGGCTGGGCTTTGGCAGTGGCCTGTCCTGCTCTTATTTGTTATGTGAAGGCCTCTGTGCCTTCCCCCACCAGTCTAATGAGCGCTTGATTGACAGGTCCTGTCTCCGATCTCGGTGGGGCCCCTCCCTCCACAGCATCCTGTGTGTGGTGGAGTTTCTCATTCTCCCACCCCCCTTCCCCCGTTGGCCTCATACTGATCAGTCTCCTGCACACGCGCATGCACACGCACGCATACACGTGCACACACACACACACACACACACACACACAAAAAGATATGGCTGCCCCTCCTTGGCCCTCCTTGAGTTTGTGGCAGTGCTGTGAATAGTGAGAGCATTGTCTCATAACCTTCCTCCACAAGACTGGGAAATAATGAGGTGATGGATCTCTCTCTGTCTCTCTCTCGCTTTCTGTCTTTCTCTCGCTTTCTGTCTCTCTCTCTCTTTCTGTCTCTCTCTCTCTCTCTCTCTCTCTCTCTCTCTCTCTCTCTCTCTCTCTCTCTCTCTCTCTCTCTCTCTCTCTCTCTCTCTCATGCGTGATCTCTCTCTGTCCCTCCCTCTACCCCTGCCTTCTTCACTTGTGGTCTTGTTTCCTGTGCATCAGCAACTCTCTGCAGGTTTGTTATGGAGCAGGGGGTATTAGATAAGGCTGATGTTCTTTGTAAAGGTTACCCTATAATGGATAAGGGATGCTTATCCAGACTTTTTATTTGTCTTACTGCCTGTGTGACCAATGACTGGCTGATACCAGATGGGAAACTTTTTCAGGGGAGCACATATAGACAACTCCTGCAGTAATGTCCTTATTCAAACACCCTTATTGTACATCTATAGATAACTGAACACAAAACACATTACTGTCTTGACTGTTTGATAGCACCATTCTGTGTAATTTACATTCTAGGGAACACACAGAGAAGAATTTGAAGGTCCAACTAAATCCTTTTCAGTAGCCAGTGCACAAAACTAAACTGAGTTCTATATTAGCCCCATCTGTTCAAACAGTGTGCAGTGCTGTCATGTAATCATGATAATGGCAGTTATAATCATGAGAGCTTTTTGCATTTACATAAATAAGTAAAACATGTTAAAATGGGAGAATGATAAGGCACTGGCTGACAGCAAACAGTGTCCGATATTCTACGTAGGGAGACCAAGACCACTCCCATTTCCCACCCTGTTTTGTTTTGGCATCAAGATGCTGCACAAGTCACTAAGAAAAGACAAATTTAATGATATTCTCTGTTAATAAAAATAGAAAAATTAGGATAATCATTAATGTCATGTAAAAGTCTTCAAAACACACTAGCTATTGTTACTGCACTACAGTTCTGCATTTTGACATCTTTTCATGTTGCCCCCCCCCCCCCAAAAAAACCCCCAAAACAAACAAAAACATTTCACTAGAGTCCAGCAGTGAGATTATCAATGCTAACTGCCAGGGTTGCCTGCAGAGCACCGCTAGTGACCGGGTAGCGTAATGAAGCAGTGTTCTTTTTTATTTGGTGACTGATTGATTGACCGATATGTGAAATTGAAGTTGTGAATTACAAATGCTGATGACTGCAGCAACTATAGCCCATGCAAGAGAGATTACCACAGATAAAGACAGTATATTGGAAATGTCTGGCAAAAACTTGTAAAAGCCATTGATGACTACAGATGTTCTGGGTTGAAAGGTTGTCCCATTTCTTAGGGGAAGTTTTCCACTGCTAACCCTTGTAACTCCATGGGGCAAAGGGACACTCAAAAACAAGGGGTAGGGGTGAAAATAAGAAATGGGATTGGACCTAGATCAGAGAGCAGGTTTGTTTTGGGTGAAAAAATCCCCGGATTTGTTTCTCACGAACACAGTAAAGACATGAAGCTGAAGCTTAAAAGCTGGTTTGGAATGTCGGAGTTCGAAGGTCAGTATTGCAAGCTCCAAAATTAGGCTTCAGATGCCAACTTCTAAGGTCATGTCTATGTGATTGCAAGCTTCCATATGTCTCGTGTTGACATTCTTGTGAAAAATACTTTAAACACCAGGGTTCAGTATACATGCGATTGTATAAGCCCACAAGAATTCATTTTGGATGAAAATAAATCACATTGCCCTAAATAAAGGAGGCTATTATTTCTATAGTTACTTCTCACTGATGCAATAAAAAGATAAATGATTTTATAAATTGTGTCATTGCAGTCTGTGAAGACACAAGTATTACCTTGAAATTACATGCACAGGGAGCAGTGTGACCCAACAGCACACACAAAGACCCTTCCAATAAACACATTAGCACAGGCATTGCTGTCGAAGGTAGCAATATTATGTGCAATTATTTGATATAGTAAAGAAAATATTTGCTTGGTGCCTCAATACTAGATTTCTAAGTGTGTGTGTGACTGGAGTTAAATTCCTCTCTCTCTTTCTCTTCCATCTCTGTTTCTCTCTCCCCCCCCCCCCCCCCCCATTACAGATCCCTCAGACTGAGCTGGCCCATATTTAAATGAAAAACAGCCATTTAAGCTTTGGCACAGGCCGCGGCACACTGAGAGTGTACGGCATTGACGAGCTGCCAGCTCTGTGCACACATGGCCGAGAGCGAGCGAGCCACAGGCTCCTCTCCTGGAAATTATGAATATAAAGTCATGCATTACAGATGCAGGAGTGAATTTATTCATTCCCTTTAGCAGAAGTCGGAAATGTAGCCTGGACAAATCAATGAAATATAGTTTATCACTGTCAGTCTAATCATTTGCTAATGGCCCCTATCAATTGTCTGCGCACAACACACGCTCCGTACCCGTACAGCAATTAAAGCACACAACAACTGGAGGTGCTTTTGCACTGGATCCCGGGTTCACATATTGATTATACATTGCATGCTGAATTGAATGTTTGTGCTAATATGTTTCTCTTTTCTCCCTCATTTTGTTTTAACATTTGAAAGTAGCACCTGCACAGGCCTCCTGGCCACTTGTTGTCCAGTTCTCAGCAGAACACACGTCGCCGTGGGTATTATAAAACAGGTTAAACGCTTTCACGCATTCTCTTTTTTCATTCCACCTGCTGACATGGCCTGTCAGTGATGTGACGGGCGTCTGGGCTCTTGGCTAAGAATGCTTTGCAGCGGTCTTACTGAGAAGACCTCCTGGTACTGCCCAAGTGCCTCACATAATCCAACATGCCGGCAGCCGTGCCGGTCTCAGCAGGGGGTGGGGGCGTTGTGGTACCGGTGAACCAGTCTCTGTGTGCCGAGCCTATTCATTCATTTATTTATTTGTTTGTTTGTACTCCTTGTGCTGCATCAACATACATGCAGTGGTATAAAGAGAAGAAGCTAACAGGAGCATCAACTTATTTATTCATCACGCCCTGGAGGGGGAGCCGTCCCAAAGCTTCTTTTTGTGTTTATGCCTCTGTTGGCCGGAAGTCTTCCAAACTCCGCTGACCTTTGGCTGTGGGGGCCTGAGCTTTCTTTTGTTGCTTCTTCTAATGAACACAAGCAGAAACAGTGTAAGCAGCCTTTTTGCCTTTTCCAGGTGAGGCTGAGAGGCATCTATAATATAAAGAATAGAAAAATATCTATAATATAAAGAGTTGCTGTGCTTGTTTGTGCTGATGCTGTTTATCTGCTTGCTGATGCCTGCAGCAGCCGTAATGGAAAAGGTAGCAGGAGGTCCGAATACTGCAAGAGCGACTGCTGGATAGACAAAATTCCCCGTATGAGAAAGGTCACCGTTCACCTTCACAGGCCCCCGTTCAACGGACTCGGACGTCCACATAAAAGGAGTAATTCCTGAGATTCAAGTCTGCAAATTCTGTGGGCAATTTCCCTGGTAAGGAAAGCAGAGAAGAGCATGGCGTGGACTCCCAGAATGCTGTGCACCTTGCTCCAGAGATTTTATGTTTGGATTTGGTGTATGTGTTGGATTTAGTCCTTTGTTAGTGTCCTTTGTTTGTTTAATTATTGTTTATAAATGTCTGCAGTGTGCAGTGCTTATCTTCTAGTTAACCTCCCACCATTTTCCCATGTTAGTTGGGCCTTTTCCTGCAGATATTACTTTTGTTGAATAAAGGAGAATTTCTATTGGAAGAAATGGTCCTGGTTCTTCTTTGCCCGACATTGATGTCAGAAGTGGGATGCTGCCACCAAGCTGGAAGAAATTGAGCATCAAAGAACTGGAAGAAGAAATAGCCCAGAGGAAGGGGAAACCAAGAATTACACCCTGCTGGACAGGTCTGGCTAGCTGAAAGCAAGGCAAAGAAGAATGTGGAAACTGCCTGGTGCCCAGCGAGAGATGGGCAATGACTGGCATCCACCTTCCACTGTACAAGCTGCAAGGATCTGGGGAACTGTACCTCACACAGCTGCAAGTGGCTGTCTACCTTCATGACTGGACGGCAGCCGTCACCGCAACTGTGCCTAGTGCTGGAGGGAGAATCACCACACGCGCTTGTGAATCTGCTGCCAGAACAACGTGATGACCTTTCATCGTGTTGTTTCAGGCAGGTACCAGTGGCATTATTGATCAGGCAGCTGTGGAGAGGCGAGCTGGTGGCGGGGATGAGCATGATGGTTCAACAGACGTAGTCGGCTTTAAAGCAGGTCGCACAGGTCCGCAGACTGCAGCACTTTCTGGGTCTGGATTTGTACCAGCAGCGCCTCATGCACCACACCGGGTCGTGGTGAAAGGGGTTGCATTCCAGTGGTATGACGAGGCTGAGTACACGTTCCCTGTCTCGATGGTCGGCTGTGTGAGGCACCACAATGTGGATCTTGTGCTGGAGGAGTACCCCTTCCAACACTGTTCCAGATGCGTACATGGTAACGCCCATGCCCTGTCTCACCGCATGTGTGCCACCCAAGTATGCTGATAGTGTGTTTGCCTGGAGAAGAGAGCAGATGTGGTTGAGAGGAGTGCTGCTATTGTTGTCACTCCCAGTGACACAAGATTCAGTGGTGCAGATTTCTGCCACGTCTGGGAGGAGGATGCAGAGCTCCAAGCAGGACAAAAACTGGGTTGAACAAACAGGACTCTGCACGTGCCCACAGCGAAGTCACTTTACGGAGGTTGGGATAGCCTCTGGATTCACGATGGGCTGATGCTTCACGTGTGGGAGGAACTGGTACCTGGGCGGCATGCGTGGCAGCTGTTGGTGCTAGGCAGCTTGACGAGGACTGCGCTGGGTGTGATGCATGCGCCGGCTGGCAAACGATTAAGCAGCTGTGGCGTAAGTTCTACTCGCTGGGCTGCCGCAAGGTTGTGGAGCTACCTGCGCATTACTGCGACCGACGGGTAGCTGCAGAAATACGAACGCCGCTACAGTGGCATGCATGCTCCAGTCCCTCTGCGCTTTCGCATCCATGGAGGGTTGCCTCAGCCCCTTTCCCTCTGCCGACACTGGGAACTGTGACGTCCTTGTGACCCGAGGCATATGTAGTCCTGGATCAGTGCCCAGTCTCAATGATGGACTGGCTAGTCGAGGAGTTCTGCCATTTTGGAGAGCCTAAGGAGCTCCACAGCCACCAGGGGGTGCAGCGTGGGAGGTCATGGCTGAGGACTGCAACTGACTTGGCACCCTGTCAGTCAGTCATCTTCTGGTGGTGTTGTTACGCTTGTTTAATAAGAGCATTTTTTGAAGAAATGGCATTTCTTCATCACTGATGCTATAAAACAGTGGTGACAGTAAGACTTATAACCAATGAATTCATACAATTTTCTAACAGTCCTTCCTTCTAATGGTCTGTTTGTGAAATAAACGCATTTGATCATCTTCATACAGTGTAGCATTGCATGGCTCCTGCCACTTTCTACGGTAGACCACCTTCATCTGCATCGACCCCTCAGATCAGCTGCGGAGAAGAAGAACCGATATTGGCAGTGGGGTTATCCACACAGCAGGATCCCACCTACATGAACCACACACATGACATTGATCAGCCTCTTTTTGGCCTTTCATAAATTGTAACCTTTTTAGTATTGGCAAGCCTGTCGTTTTTCAAAGACAGCTGTGGTTCTCCATGACAAGGCGAAGGCGAGGGGGTCGGAACCCTCCAGCCGCGGAGTCGCAGGTGTCAATTCCCTCTCTCCATATCGACAATTAAGGCCTCTTTGCATGGCTGACGAGTGGGAAGACAGATGTCAGGGCCTTGACATTGATCCTGACGCCAAAACCATCATCTTAGACGTATGTAATTCTGGCCCCCATAAAATGTGCCGAGGAGCTTGAGCACAGAGATCTCCTGGCCTGCAACCGAAGCATGTCCGTCATCAGCAGGAAGGGAGAGGATGAGGATGTTTCTCCGCGTTCTGCAAGCATGTTGTGTTGTACAGCAGCAGTGAACACGAGCCTCATCGGATTATTCCATTCGGATCCACTGAGGTGCTCTGGACTGTAAGAATTTCCAATCGATGAAGAAGTGAAACCCTCTCTAGCCTGTTTAGATTGACCATAAAGAATTATATCGTTCAAGACAACAAGGCTAAGCACAGTCGTCAAATAATGGTGCTGGGCTTGTTTTGAGCTATTTCCCGTTATTTCACTCCTGAAGGTCCTGTGGAGAAAAATATCTAGTATGAGGGCAAAGCTTATATTCAGTACTAATAAGGAAGGCTTTGATTGGGTATTAACCTTTTAAACTATTTAAATGTCTTAGTTATCTTAGTTGAGAGTACTTATCTTATGACATGATTCAGTAACTGCTGCAAGTTATTCAGTAACTACATGGAGTCTAACCTGAAAGGTTTACACTTATAAGAGTGAGGAATGAAATTCTGGATCCACTGAAGGTTTCTTGGAGAGTCGGTGGTTAAAGCATGTAATTGTAGCTCGTATGTTTTAAGCTCATCACCTACAAATTGGTCAAAACACTGCTACATAATCATATCCATCCTTATAACTATTAAACAGGTGAGTAACAAACATGTGATCTACCATAGGAAGCTTTTCACATGTGGCCTTCTTACTGTTTTTATCTTTGAAAGGGAATCAAAGGAACTGGTTCATTAATTTTCTTATACACAGAGAACTGAGGCTGCCCCCTTTTCTCAGCCCAAATATGTAGTCTGCGTGCAACTATGGGGGAACAAACCTGCTCACATAGCCTTGGATAAGGGCTAAAAACAGCAGAGAGGAACGCACATCTGTGAGAGGAAGGAATCATAGGAGCAGTCAGCAGGTGGTGCTCTTCAGGCAAGAGAGGGCCTGGCTGTAACAGAACCTGTGCGGTCTGCCATCATTCTGCATGCGCTCGCGTTTGAGAGGGAGCCCAGAGAGAAAGGACAGGGGCCTGCCAAACTCCACCATCATTTCTCTCCGTGTTACAGAGTGTCATTCCCCATCAGCCCGGTGTTGGCGTTGGGTGGGCACGCCATGCATGCTACCTCCGGGCCCGCACCTGACACTCACTCTTTAGGGAATACTCCGTCAAGTGCACTCGGGAGTCTTTCTGGCTCGGCTGGTTGCGGCGTCTACGGGGTGCTTGTCTCTGGAGACCTAATAGGTGGCTATTAAACATGGATGCGAGTATGACTGGATGGAATGTGAAATGCTGACATTTTTATGACATCTGATTTGGCCTTGGCTCCGTGACTGATGTAAATGAGGCCTGTTTGGTCAGTAGTCTTGGTGTGCATATGTAAGTGAATGAGCACATTAATATGAAAAGGAATATTTCGCTTGCTTTTTTAGGATTTCCTCACTTTCCACATTAAAAATGATTTTTTAAGAAAAGCCAGTAGCACATTTTTCCTTTTGGCAAATGTTTTCAGAAGTCATATTAATATCATGTAATCTATGATATTAGTCCCTCTACAAAGAGCTGCCAGTGATTAATTATGTCAAAGTGACTTAAGTAATAAAGTTTATTGTCATTACAAGGTTAAAAATCAGCTTTTTTTGTCAGCTTAGCAAAGTTGTGTAGGTGCACAATTAAGATTCATAATAGCATGCTAGAGGATGCTTTGCAGTGTGACAACCACTTTTAAAAGGGTCCATCCCACACCCCCACCCTGGTCATGGGCCTCTGCTATACTACCGAGCCCTTTTGAGCATGCGCAGGACTTCCCACATTTCAGAGATGTAATGTCAGTGAGGGGCCGTCTGCTCACTCCCAGACCCCCCCCCCCCCCGCTTCATTCTTCATTTCCCCTGCACAATAGAAATCAATGCAAAAGTAATTCACATATTCATTTCCAAAGTGAGATCCTGCTGTTTAAGCCTATTTGTGAATTGGCTGACAAATGATTGCCTTTCACATTATTACTTTGGAGTATGTAAGAGCCAGTGGAATTCGGTTTTGGACACTTTCCCTTTGGTTAATAGTCCTGCTTCATGACCATCAGTCTTGGCTGACAGATTACATTGATTGCAGGGCAGGCTAAATCAGAGTTGGGCACTATGGAGCTTAGCTATTCTAACTGAAACAACCGTGTTGTATCGAAAAGGAATATTGACCACAGACGCATGCTTCTCAGAGAGACGCAATACCTCAGCCTAACCAGAATCACGGTAAAAGCATTACAGAAAATGTCGTTTGATGGTTTATTTGTAACGTTGGCACCCGCAGTGAAAGCTGTTATACTTCCTGCTTAATCAGAAAGGATGATAGCCCCACTGACGACGAATCGGATGACAACAGAGGTAAATGACATCATCGGTATGTTGTCATCCCCACTGCCTTTATTGAACAAGCAGATCTATTTAAGTCCCACACCTCAGACTTTACTGCAATGTTGGCGACGACTGGATTCCGCCGGTGTTTAGCCATATTATGGTAATTCCAAGGAAAAATCCCTGTTTCCGGCTCAGATGCTAAAGCTGCTTGTGAAAATTCTGTGCAAGCTAGCCACTGGCTGATGAAATCATCCCCCTTAGGCTGTTAATGTGCTTGTGAGTTTATCTGGGGACAGGTGCTATTCAGCTGCCTGCACACAAACTGTCCATGACATCATCTCTTAACAAATGTGCGTCTGAGTCATTCTTTCATGTTTTTCTCCCTGACACATGCCCCGTGAGTGCCTTATGGTTCAGACAGGGATCTCTGGATTGAATGTGCTTCCCTCTGCATTTTTTCTGAATAAAGTTTCACAGTCCAAACAGCAATGTGATCAGGTTTTAAAATTTCGAGGAATTTGGACACTTTTAAGGTAGACCGCTTATGAGAACCTGGCAACAGTTTATTGACTTTCCTTTAATTATCCGTCACCAAATCGTCAAGATGCAGGCTTACAGCCGGAGCTTTGGCGACTGCATTTCTCTTGGGGAACTGTCGCCAGCGCACATAAGCTAGATGATTACCAACAGTGAGTCACATGTGAGGTTTTTGTTTTATTTTAAAACCACATAACATGTGGCATAAGCAGTCATCCCACAACACACCTCACCCTCATTTGGGCTGAGCCTCTTTGCAGTAAAGAGCCTGAAGAGTGATTAGGACGAGGAGGAGGAGGAGGAGGAGGAGGAGGAAGAGGAGGAGGAGGAGGAGGGTGATTGTGATTGCTCAGCTGCACAGCGTGAGCTGATAACATCAGAGCTCTTTGCTGAGTGCTCAGCATTACATCATCTGGGCCCTTCAACAGCTCAGCTTACAAGGAGAGAGAGAGAGAGAGAGAGAGAGAGAGAGAGAGAGAGAGAGAGAGAGAGCATAGAAGAGTGTCTAGGCAGCCGGCTCCTGTAAGGCAGACTGCTTTGAGGAAATGTGAGAAATGGCTCCACTGTCCAAATATGAGCGCAGCAGGTTCATGGTGAGGTCAGCTGCATGTCCTCGATCTGGGAAGCTTTGTAATGTAAGTCACCCCCTCAGCAGAGCACAGAGGACCCTGAATCCATTATTCACAGGAACAAATCATCAGGCACATCAAAGAGCCCCAACATTCTCCAAAGCAATTCCATACCAGAGTGTGCAGCAGAAAGATTGCTTTTATTTTGACATCTTAGGAAAAGGCTCTAACACATCCTCTACTTAGTGTTGTTAGAGTAAAGTAGCTATAAGGTAAGTTTCTGTTGCAGTCACCTTAAGTGTCAGCAAATGGCAGCATATCTGGGCAGTATTTCCTCTTTAGGTTTGAGAGGCCAGAGTGTCCGGAGTGGATTGGGTGACCAGGATTCATGAAGATGGATAGTTGAATCGTGTAATGTTGTGAGGGACTCGAGGAGACATTCTGCGGTCCTCTGCTGTTTGCTGTTTTTAGCCAGCATTGACATGGTAATGATGACAAAAGCTTATCTGGTAAACAAGCGATGTCTCTGAGACTCACTTTATGGTGCAATGAAAGTGAAAGATGAAGCATCGGTGGCCGTGGGCATTCGCAAATCACTGCGAGAAGCTGGAGAATGATGTTGACAACTACGCAGCTGTGTCACATTGTTTGTCAACAATTGCCATATCCATCACAACAAAGTGGGGCTGCAAATAACCTGCATTCAGTTCACCAGACTTCAGCAGTGGGGGTGCACTTCAATATCTGTGATTTCTAAGAAATCAGAAAGGTTGCTACTATCTTTCATATAATGTTGGTATAAAATAATACATGTTGTTTTTTATCTATGTGAAATGTATGCAAAGGTCAAGTCTCTTTGACCTGAAATGGTGGGAGTAAAATGCACAGATAAGCTTGACCGAAAGCGCTGCACTTTCTGGAAAGCAAAGTGGAAATAAGCTGAATGCTCTCCCCACACTCTGGGCAATGTGAGAAGGCTGGTGAATGCATCGGAGCAGCACGATCCCTCTCTTGGAAGTGCTGCCTGTTCCCCCTTCGCTCCCATCCTCTTTTGTGGGTGTCCAATGCCAGCAGGCAGCAGCTGGAAAAACAGTGGCGGCCGAGGGCTTAAGGAGGCACATTGTTAACCAAAATGCACACTGCCATGCAAATGCGCCTCTTAAGCAGATTCTTCAATCTGCCCCATCCACACCCCGTGCTTCATGTAGAGACCCCCATGGCTGTGGGCCGGGCCGCACGGGTGGGAGGCCGCTCGTACTAGGGTGACTGGCGTGCCTTGTGTTATTTGCAGAGCAGATGCAGCCCCTTGTCCTGTGCATGAAATCAGATCTTAGACAGTGAGGCCACGGTTTGCTATGGCCTTTTCTGCTGCTGCATCATTGTACACTGCAAATGCCATTATACCCCTAAAGAGGATTAGAAGTAGGCATGAAAAAAGGCCCCGAAGCTGCTTTAGAAGTGCTCACTCATGTTGTCAAAGTTGAACAATATATCTTTATAATTTAGCATATAGCTGTTGGCAAGTTCTCCCTATGCGAGAACTTGTTGTAAGCATGGTGTCAGTTTACTTGATGTTTTCGTCTGGAGATGGAGCTGATAATTAAATCAGCACTCTAATGCATTAACTCGAGGTCCACTCGAAGGAAGCATGTGCACTTGACGACTGTGATTAACCCTCATTAATTACCCCCCCCCCCCCCACACACACACATATTGTTTGTGATGAATGACGTGTTCGCCCGCGCCTGACTTTGTTTTGATAACTCGAGCTGCTCGCCGCCGGGGAGCCGAGGAGCTGCAGCCTCTCCGCGCTTTCACCTTGAGACGGCGCCCCCGGCTGCCTGTCAGCCACGCCAGGCGACCGCCAGACCGAGCGCGTTACGGCTCCAGCCGGATGACATCACTGCTCAGGGGCTGGGGAGACCAGCCATGCGAGGATGCTGCTGATTCAATAGGCTGCCGTCTGTTGCTGTGGGGAGAGCTCCACCAATCCCTTCTGCTTTTAGTCCCGCCCTCCTGCTCCCTCCTTAATGTATACATCACAGATTCCACGAATGATCTGGAGCCCTGCTTCCTTGCTGCTCTCCAAAGACAACATTATGTGATCAGTCACTGCTGGTGCTTGCCCGAGACGCTGCACGTCTGCGTGTGCGTGGTGTTTACGGTTTAGGGTTTATGCTTTTTCAGCCGTACCATTCCAGGTTGCCCTTGAGTCGGAAGCAGAGTGCTTCCTGACTGCACCACCTACGCTGTGTCGCGACAGGGTCCTGCATGTTTTGGATTACCTGGCTTTCCTTGCTTATACTGCCTTCCAGATGACTGTGTTACAGACCCGTGTCCAAACAAACAGCGGATGAGGAAGTTCTGGATCTCCAATACTGTACAAAGTGCATGATTGCACATCGAGCTGACAGTATAGGAAAACAGCAGTAGTGTGGAACTGCTGACTCAAAGAGCCCGGCCCCGGGTCCAGTTCTCCCGGCACAATGCAAGAAGTGACCCTGCAGTAAATCTAGGTGCTGTTTGACTTGATACCCTCCTTGCCATGGGCAAAGGATCCATACCTGTCTTGAGATGTCTCTCTCTCTCAACAGCACAGTCCCCAGGTACACATTTAAAGAGCTCTGGGCAGGTAAGAGGCTCCCGCTTGAGGGGATAAAAGACATAGGTTCAGGAGGTCAGAGGTTCCTTATTCTCTTGCTGCAGTTACACACCGAATGTGTCAAGATGCCACCTATAACTGACAGGGAAAAGGGAGAGATTCCACCCGGGGTAGCGCTCTGAGACACAGGCCTGACCTGAAAGTGCCGTCCACGGATCAATGCATGGACCGACCGTGTGCAGTCTCTGACTGATGCGGAGAAATAGCAATAGAAAGGGAGCAGGTGGACATCTAAGGGCGGATGCTGTAACATTAGCTGTTGCATTGGGATAACCCGACAACATTCCCGCTTTATTTCATTCAGTCCCCAGATGCCCTAACCCTAAAATGACCCTTGTAGGCAGGCAGACTACTCCTCTTCATGACCATCTGAGGAATGCAGGGGAATAGCTGCCAATTAGGATGAAATTCCATCTCGGATGCAGTGCAATCAGGACACATGCAACATAAAGCAGAATTGCTTGGTCTCCAGACTGACAACAGAACAGTCTGTCTATATAGTGATGACTTACTCTTGTTCTGTGTCTATCTGGGGACAACTGACTATAGATCAGTTTCTTTATTTAATGATGGCTTGCTGTGGATTAGTGATGGTGATGGTGAGGGTGATGTGTCTCTCCAGACACTGTTCCACTCACAGCCAATGCATCAACTAGACATTTTATACTCTACGTGACTGCACTTCAAACCACCGCCGTATGATTCATTAGAATTAATTAGTCAAGTGTTACATGCGCTGTAATTTATCATATTTGCATTATTCATTTCTTGTCATCAAAATGTAGCCCACAGCAACATTTTGCATTAAACCGCCTTGTCAGCAACTTGCTGTTTGCACAACCTCACTCACTTCTCTGACAATACCGGGCAATTAATATTTGAACTGAAGCGTAATGGTTGTGCTAAAGGTCCAGGAAGGTACAGTAAATACAAACAACAAAAGAAACAACAAGAAAAAAAAGGAAAAGTAAAAAAAACCCAGAAACAGCTTGTACAAAGAAAATAATATACACATTAGACTGAATTAAACAAAAACCAGACAAAACAATCACAAATAGCACACATTAAGTGTTTCACCTTTGTTTATTAGAGTGAGAGTAAATAATGTTTCACCTGTTTTTTTGAAGCTAATGAGGATGGTACAGTTTTTTAGATGAGAAGGAAAAATGTTTCAAATCGAAGGCATCAATGAGAAAGTGTCCAAGTGTCCGAGTGACATGGTAGAGAAAGCTGTATGAAGGTTATTAGAAGGGAAATGATGAAGAAGATTGTGTGTAAAAGAGAAAATAAACTGGCATATCAGAAAATGTTTTATTTTATGCATATTGATTATTTGAAGATTTTGAAAAGTCAGTGAGAGTTAATATAATAACTAGTGACCATTCCAATGAAGCGCTTCTGAAGAACATGTAAACAACTGATATTACAAGTTAAAAAAATAAGTTTTGTGGAAATGTGCACAGTTTATCATCAGTACTAAGAAATCCACTACAGTGGATCCAAGTTAATGTGTGATTAGACAAATAGACTGTTAGGGCTGAAAAGCATGTATGAACTTGTTTGATGTTGAGGGATAATTTATCAGCTTTAAACAAGTGATCAATATTTGCTAGTTCTGAGTTTATAAATGAGATTAATCGATGGCCATCTTTATTAGATAGAAAAATACTTGTGTCATGAGAAAACAAAATAAAGAAGACATTCTTTGCTGTGAAGTAAAAATCATTAACATATATTAAAAACCAGTACTGATTCTTGAGCAGTTCCACAATCTATATTCTTTAGACTGGAGCAAGAGCTCACTGTTTCCTATTTGATAAATAGCTTCTGAACCATTCTAACTCCACATTTTGAATGCCATAATATTGTAACTTCCCTAGCAGGATGCTGTGATTGACTGTGTCGAATGCTTCGGATATGTCAATAAAGACTCCTAATGTTCTTTCATTGTTATTGAGTGCACTGCAAATTTTCTCAATGCATCAGGGCATTGGAGGTAGAATGGAGGTTTATCCTGGAAACCACATTAGTGACGATACAGGGATTTGCATTTATGGCAGATGACCTGGTTAAAGACAAGTTTTTCCTAAACTTTAGAAATACATGGAAGAATAGATGTAGGCCTATAATTAGAGAATATGTTTGGGTCACCTGATTTATATAAGGGGATAACCTTTGCCATTTCAGTTCATTAGGAAATATGACAGAGTTTAAGGATTCGTTGATAAGGTGAAGTAATGGCTTTGAGAATGATGGGATGTTGCTTTAATAACATTAAATTAAAGATCATAAACAGAATTAAGAAAACAAATTATTTTCAGTCATTTAATGGAAAAAAAACTGAGCTTTTTTGCACTGGCATAAAAAAATCCAGATGATTCACAGCCATAGTTCTAGTACAACACTGATAACTCTGGGCAACAAAACTGAAGCTTTTTTTGTCCATACAAATATACTTCTTAACTAAAATGTAAATGGCTTTTGCCTATATTTTGTCCCTAGGAACTTCCCCTTCAGTGTCTGGCAATAGTCTGCCAATATAGAGGGCCTCCACTTTCCTTGGTATTTCCCATATACTACACAATTATATGTGAATACATTAGAACAAAAAAGTAGGAATGATAGAGAATCTTGAAAACATACTTGGATTCAGCATGCGAAAATACAGGTATTATTGCATAAGACAAAATGTGGACTAAACGTTACTGACATTGAAATTTAGAGGCGATTGCTCCCAGAAATAAAAGCAACAGGCTGATTCACTTGAATTACTCCGGTTTACTTTAGTTCACCTCAGAACTGCTGATCAGCTTGTTTCAGATCTTTCCCATTATTCTTTCATTCTTCATTCTTTTCATTGTCTTTGCAGTCTCCTGATATATCAGTATAATTTGTTCGTCTCCGGGGTGGTACCTCCTATCACGCTCGGACCACATGGGTAGGACTACAAAGCGCCTGACCTTCATCTGCACAATCCTCATTTGAGTAACGTTTGGCATCATTACACCGTGGCAAACACAACAGTAAAAAGCAGAGCGAGACGCGAGCTTGTTCTCCTCGATTCCTGGGAAGTTGTGCTGAAAAAGCAACATTGACATTCCTCCTCAGCCTCAGAGTAAGCCCCTCACGCTGTTTTGCATGTCACAACTGTGAAAAAACCACAGAAGTATATTAGCAAGGATCAAAGGGGAAATTGAGTCTGTGCGTTGCTCTGGTAGATATCTGGTGCGCCATGTAGTTTCACCATGTTGCTTCTTTCAGCTCAGTTCTGCATTCACATCATGAGCTCAGTGCTGTGTGATCTCAGGGCTTTGTTGGTTTTGCTTGCTTTCAGTGTAAACCTGCAAGTGGTCTTCGGGTGGTCCTATCCATAAATGTTAATGTTTTCCTACACAGCACATTCATCAGTACTGGAAACTGCACTGCGTTAACAGCTGGTCCAGTGAAGGAAATATTATGGCCTGTAATTAAATGTGAAATTAAGTGATATTTCATCCAGTCTCATTAATACAAAAAAAGTGTCTATATGAAAAGGGATGTCTTTATGGGAATATTAGAACATGACTGGGGTCCACAGGGACTTGAAGAGGAGATGAGCTTTGGGTATTCTGCTCACTTGGATGCTCCTTGGTAATGTTTTTTAATGAATTCTCTGGAAGTCTTTTACATATGAGTAATGTAGAAGTGTGCCACTGTAGGAAATAACCGCTGTAGAACAAAGCGCCGACGCAAGACTAATTTCCCCTGCATGATATTTCATTGCTGTTGAAATGGAAAAGAACATGTTGAAATCCATCCTGTGCTTTCCTATCAACCATTGTGCTTTCCTATCAATACTTGGTTCAAGCTTCCATGTGCTTATAAACTAGAAATAGTTTGCGTGAGCATCAGATAGGAAGCAGAAGCAGAATGGCCCAGTGGCATTTAATACCAGCTTAATGGGAATGTTCTCCTGGCCAGAAGCATGGCTCTGGAAGCTGATGAGGACACTGATGGAGGTACACAACTAGAATCTAATGAAACATCGAGACAACCAAGTCCTGTGCCGAATTATAAGCAAACCACTCTGCCACCAGCCGTTGCACGGTGGTGTTGAAAGAAGCTAAATAAATACCTTTGCGTGGAGACATGGATAAAATACCTCCGTAGTCAGCTGGCCTTAACTCTGATCAGTAATTTTAGGGGTAACCAGATTTCCCTGATTTCATTAAAAAGTCATTTTGCACCTGGAGGCTGCAAGCTTTTCGGGGGGATCAATGATCTAATCATGTTAGCAGCAGGCCTATTGGCTTGAAAGTCTTTTGTGCTATCCCTTTACTGTTTTAATGACTTTTGGTTCAGATTAAACTGCTGGGAGGAGAAAGGGATTACCTGCATATACTTCAAGGGGTTTTCTGTGGTTGTTGTTGATGAGAAACAGAATTTGTGGATGAAAAGGGGGATTCCCCCCCCCCCTTTTTTTTTTTTCCAGGAACACACAGATTCAAGGTCTGTGACATTCCTGCAGGACCCATCAAGTCAAAACCAGAGATTGAGATTCAAACATCCTGCTGTGATGGTTGCTTGATCAAAGTTAATCTCTGGAACTGTCATGGTACAAGACTCTACTTTTGGCACTGCTAGGAAAAGCTTGTTGCTGTTGGGCCAATGTTTTTTTGGTTTTTTTTGTTTTTTGTGTGTGTGTGTGTGTGTGTGTGTGTGTGTGTGTGTGTGTGTGTGTGGTTTTAGTGCCAGTGAAAATCTCACTAGGCCAGCCAACACATATGCCCCAGCTAATTCACTGACATTTAACCCACATCAGAAAGCACAGACCTGATAGGGTTGGTGTGTGTTTAGTTGTAGTGAGAATTGCTGTAAACAATAATCCACAACCATGCTAATTACAGCTCTGTTGGTAATTACATGACTAATTCAGAGGGCGTTGTACTGTTTAATTTGTGGGATTGTTTGTGTGATTAGTCACTGGATCCACTACCTGTGGCTGTACCCTGCATTAAGAGGAGGAAAAAAGTTCTGGGAGGAATGTTGTTGGAGAGAAGGAGGCCTTGTAGGGGATAAAGCAACTGCATTTTTTTTTTGCTGGTTTGCCTAGGACCGTTTTCTCTTGCAAAGGTGCAATGCAGTCTCCCTGACCCCCCACCCCGCATACTGCTTCTTACCCATCAGACCATAACGACTGCAATGCACGGTGAATCTTCTGACTCACACAGGACTGTGCACCTGCACGGCCAAAAACAACACTGTTGTCCTTGGAGATGCACGAGGAGGTCACGCGCAGGAGATCAGCCATCCATCCTTCTGTGAATGCCTGCTCCAGACTCTACTTCCATTTGTCTTCATAACAAGGCCTCAGTTGGCTGAGATGTAGCCAGGAGCCTGTGGCGGCAGGCTACCTCACTTGCCACACCGCTACCTTGAGCAGGCTGCGGAAGGAACCAGTAAGCGAGCACATTAAAGCACAGCAGAAGCCCAGCTACGGCTATAAAGGGAAACATTGTCTTTCCGTGAACCCCCACAATCACAGCCTGGAGAAGGACCAGGGAGGTTAATTATGGATTTAAGATATGGGGCTTGAACACTTTGGTCATGCTCCGAGACTCCCTCTGTTGCGTCAGCTGCCCCAACCGTCCTCGTCCCCCTGGGCTCTCCCTTCCGGCCGTAATCGCGCAGCCTCCTCAATTACGTGTCCGAAGATAGAAAGATCCATTTACTTGCCATGAATTCCATGAATACCAATGGCTGTGTTTCAGGAAACACATTACAAAACACAATTAGGACAGACAATACCTGTGTAATCTGCAAGGAAGCCAACGTGCATCACTGTAAACACATATTTACTTTTAAATTAAGTTGATGTCACCATGGCAGTTCGGGGGGTCCGGCTCTCTGTCTTATAATACAAGTGTCTTCTTCTGAAGAGCAATTTTCAACCTGTGTAATTGTTTGGCTGGAGGGGCTGTGATGGAGGAAGGCGACTTCTGTGTGAAGGCAGGCACTCCCTCAGGTCCTCTGTTCTGTCTAACCACTCACCTCCCTTCACCTTTCCCGCACAAACCTGTCCTTCTCTGATGAATTTTACTGCTTCTGCTCCCGGCTAAAGCGAGTAGGAGTTTTATGAGCTCACCTGTTCTGTGCACAATTTGCCGTTGTCCATGGCTACCAGCCGACTTGGGCTGTCTTGGCTACTCGTGGTGTAAATAAACTGCCCTTGAAGATTGTTTGGCCCCACTACTGCTGCACCTGGGGTGCTGGCCTGACAAACTAGCCCAGGGCGATACAGGAAATGGTGGACAGAGTGGGCCACGTTTTAGCGCGAAGAAGTGGGGTGAGAGCACTAACAGACACAAACTCACACTCATCCAGATGAGGGCTTCTGGCAGCTGAATAATCATGTGTTCCTCAGACTGCAGACCCTCTGGCTGTTGGAGTTCTGATGATCGAGAGCTGACTATAAACACAGCTGGATTAACCATGAAACCCAGATAGAGAGTAGAACATTTATAAATTCAAGGTATTTGTTTAGTGTTTTCAGCATTAAGAATTGTCAAAGAATCAACTTTTTCATGATAGTGCTCCATAATTATACCACGAAATGTGAAATATAGTGCAACAGGGGGTGAAAAGAAGGCCTGGAAAATATGCAACAGAAGCTGGATGGGGTGGATGTGGCACTGTACGAAAAGGCGGCCCTTCCTGGGCGTTTATGCAGGGTATAGCTTGCTGATGACCACGATGCAACTTTCACCATTCCACTGCTATGACCTCCTTTAGTATGTGTGTACGGTAACCTTTTTTCTGCAGCAAAAGCTTTCTAAGTTTCTAGACCTTTAGTTCTAGATGCTATTGATGCCATTTATTATGTGGAGAAATGAAAAAATATAAAAGCCTATGTCAAAAAAGAGAAAAGCAATAAAACATATATCAAAAATCTTGATCTATCCCTAAAATAAATTTTCTGTCAAGAATATTGTTGATTCTGTGAGACAACTCTGTGTTTGTATGTCAATGTGATATATTTACTTCAAGCTGAGATTCTATTAATTTATCCCTGCATCTTGTCTCTTTGTGGCAATAACAACAGATATTGGTAATTGTAATTAAACACACACAAAAAAGCAAGCAGTGCTGATCTAATTATGCTCGCCTACTTTTAATGATTAGCTACAAAATAGACAATTGATATTCATTATTAGATTAAGTGAACTGTTTGATAGCAATACACAGCTGTAGGGTGAATTCACAGTTCATGTGCTAGCAGAGTGCATTCAGAATATCTAATAGTAGACTTTCCTTTGCAGATGAGATTGGAATAATCATTATTGAGTTTTAGCCCAAAGAAGGACCATGTTCTAATGAGACTTGGAGAGACTCTGCCTGTATTAACTTTTGTAATCACACCAAAGCTACCACTGAAATATTGTGATATTTCACTTGATGTAGCATTTCAAATTCCTTTCAGTGACATTTTGAGAATGAATAGGCTGCAATATGAGGATAAGCAATGTGCATGCATTGCGATCTTGGGTCACAACAAGCCCCCCCCCACACACACACACACTCACTCACTCACTCACTCATTCACCCACACACTTGCCTGCAGGACCCTGGGGGAGAGATGCGTCTGAACTTGTCCTGCACCAGGGAGCAAATCAAATCCTGCTGCATTTTCATCAACTGTCATCGTCAGACAGATATTTCTGCTGGGTCAGGCAGGAAATTAGGCTATTCAATTACAGCCTCTACCAGGCCCTGTGTCATTCTCTCTGCTCTGCTCCAACTGCTCTTGCAAAGTGACTCATTGAAGCCATTTATCTCCCCCAACTTAAACACCTTCTCCACCACGCAACGCGCTGTGCTGAGAGTGGATCTTTTCCCCTTCTTTAACTTCTTGAGAACTTCTCTCTCTCTCTCTCTCTCTCTCTCTCTCTCTCTCTCATGCACTCCCCTCATATTCTCTCTCTTTCACTTTCGAAACTACTGCTGATCTTAGCTCTGCGTGGGCTTGCTTCAGGTACAGAGACAAAATCAATTTCACCTGGGTCATTCGGGGTCACGGGCTGGTCGGGCAGAGCAGTGAGTGAATTAATAATTATCATACGGTGCACATGACAGCCAGGAGCGCCAGCACAGCCTATCATCGAACCACTTACTGGACTTCTATTGCAGCCCTTATTTCTCAGAGGGGCCTGGAAATGTGAACAGTAGCAGCGTCTGGGGGCAATAAACGCCTTAATGAGTCCATTTTTATTCCAGGTATTGCCTACCATCTAGTTTGGCTTCCGTATACCTTTCCTTTGACTGGTGATGGAGCTGACATGTTTTGTTTTTTTTTCAAGCTTGTTGGTCCTGTGCTATAAAAATAAACTAGCTTTCATTACCTAGCAAAGCTGTGTCATCTAGAAGGCTATATGTCTTGGAGCGAGTGCTTATTTATAGTTGACTCTATTGTCTTTTGAGTGTTCTGGGTGTTTTTACCCTCTAACATGATAGGTCGGCCCTGGGGGAGAGGAAAGCCTGAAGGCCTCTGGCTGGATGAGTTAGACCCGCTGGAGGATGGAGACCGAGAGCGATGGCAGCTGTCTGTATGGCTGACATGTCTGTTTGAGTTAAGCCATACGTACCAACCGATGAGTATTGCTTGAAGGAACTTTCTATGTTGCTCCTCTTTTGCCATCTTACCCTCAGCTCAGCATTTCAGATTCATACCCTGTTTGTGTGGTCCCTGAATGTAGGATTCCCTAAAGTTCAGAATGTGCCCCATTTTTTGCAGTTCATTTGTAAAAGATGCAGGTGAAGATCTGACTATGTGTGGGATTATTCTAGTGACGAAGCAATTTGCCACTGGAATAATCCCACAGACGTCCTCATAATTCACATAAAACACGTCTGCCTCCTTCCCAGAACATCCACTTTCTTCCCAGGCTGTTGCTGTGGGAACTCAATAATGGACTTCTCCTCTTATTTTTAGACATGAGTGACATCCTTGGAAATTGGCCCAATTTTCATGATGTCATTTTTGTTCTGCACTCACAGACAACTGCAGAAATGTCGGGCCTTCAAACTAGTGCAGCATCTGAAGATGTCGGAGGGGGAGGTAAGCTGGTTTGGGGTGAGGGGAGGACAGGACGCATTACACAGCACTTTTGGCCCAGCTGTGTGTGTGTGTGTGTGTGTGTGTGTGAGAGAGAGAGAGAGAGAGAGAGAGAGAGAGAGAGAGAGAGAGAGAGATAGAGAGAGATAGAGAGAGAGAGATAGAGAGAGATAGAGAGAGATAGATAGAGAGAGAGAGAGATAGAGAGATAGAGATAGAGATAGAGAGAGAGATAGAGAGAGATAGAGATAGAGATAGAGATAGAGAGAGAGAGATAGAGATAGAGAGAGAGAGATAGAGATAGATAGATAGAGAGAGAGATAGAGAGAGAGAGAGAGATTGCAGCTGTGCCTGTCCTTCATCTCCAAACTGCCCTCAGTAGTCATCATCACTCCAGCACTCCCTCTGCTGTACCTGAGAGAGCCAGTGGAGGTGGAGGCTAGGAGGCGGAGGCTAAGGGGTGGAGGCTAGGGTGCGGAGGCTAGGGTGCGGAGGCTAGGGGGTGGGGGAGGGGGCATATCTTTACTGCAGACTCTCTCGCCGGCTTTAGCTGTGACTGATCATTATCCAAAGGGGGGCCGTTTGGAAGAGGCTGACTACACTCTAGAAAGAGGCAAAAGGAAAGACTTTCAAGAGAAGTTCTTACACTCAGAACAGGACCACGTTTTCTGCCCATCTGTTCCTTTCAAATTCTTGGTGAAGTTGTTTTTTTTTTTGTTTTTTTTTGCAAATGCAATTTACACCATAGTGTAATTTGTACACATTTGAGCATGTTTGATCTCTTTGGCAAAGCCTCAGACCCTTTTTCTTTTTTTTTCTTTTTTTAATTTAACGTTTCAGTTAGTCAAAAAAAGTTAATGGACTTCCCAAGTTTTTTTTTTGTTTTTTTTTTTTTTAGTGGAAAAAAATTACATCAACAAAAGTGTCAGATTTCTCAGCTAATGAAGGATAGCTAACATCTGGTAAATTCATTGAAAAGCTTTTTTTCTGTAACAACTGTTGTGGAAGATTTCACTCTATAGGAATTAGTATACCCTTAATATATATCTTTGTTTGCAGAATATTTTTTTCTTCTTGCACTAATCTCGATTACTAACTGCTTATTTGCACTTATTATTTGTAGTATGTGACTGTCAAGGGTGATGTAGGTGTTTCAACTTACTGCCAGTTGATGAAATATTTGAGCATGTCACCTACAGACTACACGGACTACAGGAGCCCACCCTCTGGACTGATGAGTGCGGATGAGTCTCTGGCGAACGAGCTGAATACATTCTTCGCTCGCTTCGAGGCTACATCTAGCAGCGCTAATGCTAACAGCACTAATGCTAGCAGCGCCAATGCTAACGGCGCTAGTGCTAACAGCACTAATGCTAGCAGCGCCAATGCTAACGGCGCTAGTGCTAACAGCACTAATGCTAGCAGCGCCAATGCTAACGGCGCTAGTGCTAACAGCACTAATGCTAGCAGCGCCAATGCTAACGGCGCTAGTGCTAACAGCACTAATGCTAGCAGCGCCAATGCTAACGGCGCTAGTGCTAACAGCACTAATGCTAGCAGCGCCAATGCTAACGGCGCTAGTGCTAACAGCACTAATGTTAGCAGCGCTAGTGCTAATGGTACTATCGGCGCAGCCAATGGCGCATAAGCAGGGCCCACTATAGATCAGCGCCCTCACATCATCACGGAGAGTGACGTGAGGAGAGTGTTTAAAAGGGTGAATACCAGGAAGGCGATGGGACCAGACGGTATCTGCGGGAGGGTCTTCAAAGCCTGCGCAGATCAGCTAGCCCCGGTATTCACCGACATCTTCAATCTCTCCTTGACGCTCGGTATCTTCCCGTCCAGCTTCAAGCGATCCACCATCGTCCCCGTCCCGAAGAAACCTCGACCCTCCGACCTCAATGACTACCGCCCTGTCGCCCTCACATCAGTCGTGATGAAGTGCTTTGAAAAGCTAGTCGGAGACTTCATCACATCTTCACTGCCAGCCTCCATGGACCCACTGCAGTTTGCATACCGCCACAACCGCTCCACTGACGATGCAATTGCACATCTGCTCCACACTACACTGACTCACCTGGACGAAGGAAGGGGAAATTATGTTAAAATGCTGTTTGTCGACTACAGTTCAGCATTTAACACTATCATCCCCTCCCTACTCACTACTAAGTTGGGGGATCTAGGACTGCATACATCCGTGTGTGACTGGATCTCCAACTTCCGGACAGACAGACAACAATCAGTACGGGTGGGCAACTGTGTCTCATCCACCCTCACACTCAGCACAGGAGCTCCTCAGGGTTGTGTCCTAAGCCCCTTGCTCTACTCACTGTACACCTACGACTGCACAGCCACTTCCAGCTCCACCATCATTGTCAAGTTTGCTGACGACACAGTTGTCATTGGTCTGATCTCGGACAACGACGAGAGGGCCTACCTGGAGGAGATTAAACACCTGGAAAACTGGTGCCAGGAAAATAATCTCCTCCTAAACGTCAGTAAGACAAAGGAGCTGATCGTGGATTGCAGCAAGAAGCAGGAGCGGCACTACCAACCTGTGAGGATCAGTGGAACCACGGTGGAGAGAGTAGATAGTTTCAGGTACCTTGGTGTTCACATCTCGCAGGACCTGTCCTGGTCCCGCCATACCAACTGCCTGGCAAAGAAGGCTCGTCAGCGTCTTTACCACCTCAGATGCCTAAGAGACTTCAGACTGCCCTCCAAGGTACTGCGGAACTTCTACACCTGCACTATCGAGAGCATCCTCACGGGGATCATCACAGTCTGGTTTGGGAATAGCACCAAGCAGGACAGACAAGCACTCCAAAGGGTAGTACGTTCAGCAGAGTGCATCACTCACATGGAACTTCCTGACCTGCAGACCATCTACTACAAGCGGTGCCAGACCAAGGCCAGGAGGATTGTGAAGGACCCCACTCATCCCAACAATAGACTCTTCTCTCTGTTGAGGTCAGGGAGGCACTTTCGCTCCCTGAAGACCAAGATAGAGAGACTGAAGAGGAGCTTCTTCCCACAGGCCATTCGGGCCCTGAATCAGGGTAACTTATAAACTGTGGGGACCACCACCACCATGTAACATAATTGTATAACTGTGTGTGTGTGTGTGTGTGTGTGTGTGTGTGTGTGTGTGTGTGTGTGTGTGTGTGTATATATATATATATATATATATATATATATATATATATATATATATATATATATATTCAATTACCTTGTAACACAACTGTAAATTTGTTGTTATTCTACAAAACGGATCTGTACATTCTGTACATTGTGTACATATATACACAAACATATACATTGTACATTGTGTATATAATCATAATATACATATATTGTACATACATTGTTAATATATTTTGTACATACATAGAATATATATATTTATCTTGCATATATATATTTCACATATAGAGACTATCTATATTTCTCTATGCACCCCTGTTTTCTTTTCCTCAGTTTGGACAGAGCACTCTCCACCATTTCACTGCGAGTTATACTGTGTATGACTATGTATGTGACAAATAAACCAAACTTGAACTTGAACTTGAACTTGAACTACAGTGTCATAAAGACTAAACAGTTTCACCTCTTCTTGTAACCTTAAAAGCTACTTCCGAAAACCTGTGGTACCGGACAGTATGGTTGGCAGGACCTTTATATTTAGCACTTCCTATTAATAACTAATGACAAGTGTGTGGACCGAGACGGTTCAGTCAGTGACGTTTGTTGTAACAGAGAAACAGAACTTGCAGTACAGGCATCCCAAATCCAGAAAAATAATGAGGACAATATCTACTGTAGTTTGTTCTGAAAAGCCTGGTTCACATATGTTCAAGACATCAACTGCATTCGTTGAAAATTTCATAGAAGAATTTGCTTCCAAACGCCTGCCATGCTGAATGAATGAAAACGGA
The DNA here is from genome assembly GCF_041902795.1 of Electrophorus electricus. Taxonomy (NCBI): domain Eukaryota; kingdom Metazoa; phylum Chordata; class Actinopteri; order Gymnotiformes; family Gymnotidae; genus Electrophorus; species Electrophorus electricus. The sequence continues at coordinate 28,803,316 of NC_137506.1, read as the reverse complement.
GTTAAACTTTAAACAAAATCTTAAACAAAATTTAATAACCCTGTGCAGTGTTTACGTTTTATTGAAACAAAGGTATGAAGGTGGCAAGCCTGATGATGAAGGTCAACGTGTTTGCACCTGGGTGAGGTATACACAAGATATACAAGGTAGAACACCATGCTTGCTGGAGTCTAAGAAAGCAATGCCTGACCTGGTGTAAATAGACTCAAAGACAAATCCGAACGCTCAGAAACACTCTGTTCAATCTGGCCATGTCGAGACTGGCTGAGGCTACTTAAGGCTTTGGGCGATAATATAACCAAGGTAACCATCAAACTATGTCATTATACAGCTGATAAGGGATGTTCTAGTTTTCAGCCCTTTTAATATCATTTGCTTCACATTGTCTCCATCAACTCACCATATCAATTAATCCCGTATAATGCTACTGAATATTCCATATCCTGGCAGAGAAAGCACATATATGCTGAAGACATGAAAGTACCTGCAGCAATAATTAACTCAGTAATAGTTTGTGCCCAATATCAATTTCAGCCTGATTCCCTGATGTTTCATTAAATTCAAAAAGAATAATTGAATGGTTTTATACCTCAGCAGTAGAAAGAGCTCGGACCGAATGTGTCCATGTGTACAGCGAGACAATACCTGCTCATGACGGAAAGGTTTGCTATTGTGGTTGTGAGAATGAACAAGTTCACGTATGGAACAAAAGCGATGGATGGAACAAAGCAAGTGTAATCCTGGGGAATGCACCCTGCATGAGGAATGTTGGGGTTGGGTGTCCACACACACATATGCCCCACACTCATACACACATACACACACACACACACACACACACACACACACACATACACACACACACACACACACATATATATCAGCGCAGGGCGTGTGGAGGAGAGGTCAGAGCAGGGCCCGCTCCAGGGCCTCAGCTGGGTATTTGTGTGGGCTCAGCACATCTTCATCCCACGGGCGAGAATTTACAAATAGAATTAAAATGGATGCCCCGGCTTTAATTTTCCGATGCAGTGACCCGTTCCGCTGTGGTGTAATAGGGGGTCCCAGTGTGACAATTAGAATGAATCACTCCTGAGCAGAATTTGCCATATGGATTCATGCCTCATCAGGAAATGAATGGGCTCCAATGATTCCTCTGATGGAACCTAAGGGCCACCGTTCTGCCCAGTCACCGGTTCTAGCCACATTGCCATCCAGACGCGCTGCGGAAGACAAGACCGCAGTGCAGGTCCTCCTGGATCTAATTTGGGGCGGCAGCTCTACTTCTGTAGGACCTTCTAAAGTTACCTCCCCAGCTCTCACCATCCACCCCATGACAGACAGGCTGGGTTCATCTGAGTTCATGTGGGCACAACTTTACAGTTGCATACAGTTGTAAACATGCATCAACTTTCATGTATTTGCTCACCCCTTTGCTGTATATATTATAGAGAGTAATTTTATTATTTTCAGAATTATCCAAACTGAGGTATACTGGATTTCGAATATCCACATGAAGAGAAATCCATTCACTTCTTTCACTTTTTTAGCTTGGGTCATTTATTTTTTTTATCTATAAGCCACCCAGATCTGTAAATACTTCAAAATGAGGAGTGGTACTTAACAAATTGTAGCACAAAACCCTTTTGGCAAATTCTCAAGTGTAGGAGGAGGAAGGCCATTTGATCTTGGATGGGAATAACCTTATCATCTGAGAAGCCAAAGATCAATATTTTCATTTTCCTGTTGCACTCCCCCAAAATAACCACTTGCAATCATGAAGGAATATCTGAATACCATTGGCCTCATTATGGCTGGCCATTAAATAGGTCCAGGTCTCTCAGGTGTTCAGTGGTTAGTGCTACATTATAGACCTGAGCTATGGAAAGCACTGTTATATGTCCTGTAGTTTCCACTAAATTTTTAGCTGTTCGTGTTTACTCTGCCCTCGGATTTATTTCTGTGTACAGTTTTACCTCATTTAGTAGTTCATAGACACAAAAGGTTGGTTTTGGCCAAGAAAGAGAGTGATATGTCATTTAGAGAAATTGTGTTTGTATTCACAGGAGAGGAAATGCAGGTGGCAAATGTAGTTCATTCGCCCCTCCCATTTGCTTCAGAACAGTGTGCTGCATAGTCGAGGCCACCCAATAGTTTACAGATTACCTTAAGCGGCACTGACACAATATTTCTCTCTTCCTAAACTGAACCAACAGCTGGTGTAAATAAATTCTACTAAGGGCACTAATCTGCTGCTCTTAGGCTGTGGCACTGTTAAGCATTGGTCTCAGAGTTTAGAAAGACCTCCTGGATCTTCACACTATGTCTCTGTTTTCCACAGCAGCAAAGCCAAATGGTGATGGCTTTTAATTCAGCACATGCAGTCCATTTTGAGGCGACACTATGCCGATGAAGTGGGATAAGTATGTGCTATTGTAATGATATACTGTATTACAACCTCACAGGTGTCCTCAGTAATCCTGTAATTACTGTGGTAACTTGGGGCCTGAAGTTCTCCAAGCTGTACATAGAGACATAAGGTAAATACACTCTCACCCTGGTTCAGTTAAAGACCTGTTTGGCTCTCACGTACGTGCATAAATAGGTAAATAAGTAATACAAGAACTCTTTTATAATCAGTGGCTGTCTTTATCCTTGGAAGGTCATACAGTAGAGGTCCCCGTTGTGTGGAGCAGGGGGCACTTGTCTCCCCCCCCGAGGAGGCAAGGGGTCTCATCCTGAAATCTATTGCATGCTGTGTCATTAGGTGAACGCCGTGCATCAGGCTGCTGGGACGTCGTTGCCAGGTCCGTCTAGTTATCACATCTCCCACTTGGCCACCCGCTGAGTTCATAGAGCAGACCCTGACCCCCCCTCCCCTCTCCTCCCCCTACAACCCCTGCACATCGCTGCTGGAATCCTCGGATATGGAAAGAGGGCTCATGAATATTCACGCCACAGCCACGACGGAAGCCATAAGATGCGCCACACGGATTCCTGTAGATGTCTGGGAGAAATGTGGTTATTTACGACAGGACGCAGATTGAGCTCCATTTTTATTCCTGAAAAAATAAATAATAAACAAAAGCCGACCAATGCCAAATGAGGCATCAAAGGGAGCTAATGCAAAGCAGGGCTATTTTATTAGAGAAGTGCAATTTGGGTTTCATTATTTTTGAATCAGGACCTCCAAGGATCCATAAAACATTCCTTCCCTGACGATAGTATTTTACACAGCTGAGTAGGCTTATTTTTAAAATTTAATCTGTTTTCTTTGCTTTCCACATTCTGCCCTGCATAGGAGAGGAAATTATCTTGCAAGATTTTGACAAGCCCTGCTTTCAGAGAATGGCAAGAGTTTGTGGTTTTACTCATAGGAACAGCGTTTCATGAACTGCTTGTAGGTATTTAGAATTCACCGTCAGTCGAAACACAGAAATAAAGGTGTTTTAAATGAACTTACTTTAAACGAACATCTGAACGTCATTTGAGCACTCTTGAGATGCAGAGACAAGAAAGATCTCCCAGACGTGAGTCAGATGTGGAAGACTCTCTAAATTCATGCGCCGTATAGGCAGGGCATGTTTGCAGGCGTGCCGCTTGGCTTCTAAACAGCACCGTTTCAAGTGGCATAAGGACCAGCTCGTGGATTACGGCCATCTACGTTTGTGTAATTCCTGTGATAATAGGATAAAGCTACTTCAGCCAGTGAAATCTGTATGGCAAACGGATTATTGGAGGGCTCCCACCAAGGGATGCTGAACCACGGAGTTATCGTCCTAAACAGGCAGAATCTCAAGAGCACGCCTTGTCTCTCCGAGGCCTGGATGACGCGTCTTTACGCCACCGCCATGCCAGCTGCGTATAGACGCAGCACGGGGATGCATGTTCCTTCTGGGGCTTGGTTTGCAGAGGGAAATTTGCATTTCTCGTCTGGCATTTTTCTGAGATGTGTTTATTGTGGGCTTAGGCACGCTCGGCCAGGCCACCAAACTGACGCGCATGTTTTTCCTGATACTCATTATTGAGGGAATTAGCATTTCCATGCCTGCAAAAGCAATTACCGATAATTTTGACTTGTGCAATCCACGCATCATATCAACACGTGCTCAATTACGGGCCAGCAGTGCCGAGCAGATACGGCGTGCGCTTCCAACAATTATCATCAAGGGCCAGAGTGAGTGACGACCGAGCCATTGATCCATATCTTCGTCAGCCAAACTGCGGTCCTCAGCACTCCACGTTGCTGCCGTAGTTTCAAACGCGGCTAATTTAACTGCGATTACGGCAAAGCGAATGAAAGAGAAAATTCTAATGGGATTGTTTGAATGTGTGATGACATCAGGGCTTTGATAGCACAGTAAAGCGAAACTGTATTCAACCCCATTAAGATCTGAACATCTCGACGACTGTCATGGAGACTCGGTGGAATTCTCATTACTCTGTTCCTGCTGGGTGCATGATAATGAAATTACTTTTGGAAGCATGTCATCAGCAATCCTCTGAGAATAAGAAACAGCTAATAACAGTCCTAGGTGAATTTGTTTTCTAAGAAAGCAATAAGCCTTATCCAAAATGTAACAATTTTTATGTTATATTTATTTATTTGCCCATTTTAATTTTTGTTTTACAGAGTTTGAAAAGTACAACCCAATCCACCTTATCTTTTTTTTCAGTTGCATATTGAAAAAAACTTGATTAAGGATTCATAACGAACAGTCCGCCTTGTGTGCTGTTTTAAAATGACTGACCGAAGTTGCCAGGGTGTTTTCATATATAGAACGTCAGATACACTGATTGAAGTGGGAAGCCTGGGTGGCACTGTGTGAAATGAAACCCCAGTGCGACTCGTCACATGTCAGTGGAGTGCAGGTCTGAGCCTGACCACAGTACATCAGCATGGGACATGTGCCTCATCATTAGGACTCCTTACTCACAATGTTGGAGAGCCTGAGCCTGCTTATCCACACATCACCTCCACTGTTCTCACTTAGCATGCATAACGGACATTTTCCTCATCTCCCAGTCAGCAATGAGGGCTGGAGGAAGCTCATGGTCTGCTATCATGTCCATAAAGCTCGGCAGTCATATCCAAGCCATGGCAGAGTCACGTGTGTGGAGACATGGCAGATACTCGCGTGTGTGAAGACATGGCAGAGACACGTGTGAAGACATGGAAGACACACGTATGTGAAGACATGGAAGAGACACGTTTGTGTGAAGACATGGAAGAGTCACGTGTGTGGAGACATGGCAGATACTCGCGTGTGTGAAGACATGGAAGAGACATGTGTGTGGAGACATGGAAGACACACGTATGTGAAGACATGGAAGAGACGTGTGTGGAGACATGGAAGAGTCACGTGTGTGAAGACATGGCAGAGACACGTGTGAAGACATGGAAGACACACACGTATGTGAAGACATGGAAGAGACGTGTGTGGAGACATGGAAGAGTCACGTGTGTGGAGACATGGCAGATACTCGCGTGTGTGAAGACATGGCAGAGACACGTGGGAAGACATGGAAGACACACACGTATGTGAAGACATGGAAGAGACGTGTGTGGAGACATGGCAGACACACGTTTGTGTGAAGACATGGAAGAGACATGTGTGTGGAGATATGGAAGAGTCACGTGTGTGGAGATATGGCAGATACTCGCGTGTATGAAGACATGGAAGAGACACGTGTGAAGACATAGAAGACACACACGTATGTGAAGACATGGAAGAGACACGTGTGTGGAGACATGGCAGATACTCGCGTGTGTGAAGACATGGCAGAGACACGTGTGAAGACATGGAAGACACACACGTATGTGAAGACATGGAAGAGACGTGTGTGGAGACATGGAAGACACACACGTATGTGAAGACATGGAAGAGACGTGTGTGGAGACATGGAAGACACACACGTATGTGAAGACATGGAAGAGACATGTGTGTGGAGACATGGAAGACACACACGTATGTGAAGACATGGAAGAGACACGTGTGAAGACATGGAAGACACACACGTATGTGAAGACATGGCAGAGACACGTTTGTGTGAAGACATGGAAGAGTCACGTGTGTGGAGACATGGGGGAGTCTTGTGCATGAAGACATGGGAGAGTCAGATGCGTGAAGACATGGGAGAGTCAGATGCGTGAAGACATGGGAGAGTCAGATGCGTGACGACATGGTAGAAGCAGGAGGATCTATAAATGAGAAAATAGAGGGACGACAGGGAAGCTGTTGGCATCGGCAAGCTGGGACATACCTGCAGCTCAACTGGAGCTCACTGCTCAAGGTGCCAGTGGATGAAGAAATGCACTGACATTAAAATTTACTGCAAAAACTGTAGTGGGTGAGTTATTGAATCACACAGTGTGTGTCATGTCAGATGAGATTATAAAACATCTGCCCTACTAGCAATCTCATTTTTAGTTTTTTTTGCTATAATTGTGTGCTTGTTTGATTGTAAGAATTGATGTATGGAGCTCATGTCCACTGGGTGTCTTGGGTTCATTGCATTCATCGTTTCTAATGACTCGCTCCTGTATTTACTGTGAAAATATTGTTGAACATGTTGTGGAATTGCAAGCTCAGTCATGGTCATGGTGTGTTGAACTGCTGCCTGTTCCCAGTGAATCACTGGCTGAAAGGCCATCACCCCAAGCTCTGAAGGCCCAGCACCCCCTCATTCTTAGCTCCATCTAAGAGCTGCCCAGGCTGTGATCAGCCATGCACAGGACCAGTGGGGAGCGCCTTGAAGCTCGGGCCTAGCAGGCCACGCACCCTGTAACCGAGGAGGTATCTATCTCCAAGCCTCGCTGACCTCTTTGGAAATGGAATTGGACCTGGTTGGTCACCTTTTGAAAGCACAGTACCTGAAATTATGCAAAAGAGCGGCATGCCCTTGTTGGGCGTTTCCCCAACAGCTGCACTGCATTGCAAGGTTTCAACAGGGCACTGCAGCACATTACTGCACGATTTAGCCTCCTGCCAAATATTAGCTCACCCACGAAGGCTCACACAGGGGTGAAATTGTTCCTAATGCCGCAGACTTGAGAGTTGGCCCGGAAACTCTCGGAAGGCTGCAATTCTTCAGTCACCGTGTTTGTGTTTCTGCATCTCCACCTTTTTTTTTAAAGATACAATAAATATTCTCACCTACAACCTTTAATGTCCCCTTATTCAAAACATCCCATACCACTCTGTAATGGATAAACCCAGCAAGAAGGGGAAACATGAATAAATAGAGAGATGTTTGGAGACTGAGTGAGAGGGAAATTTGCATGATTGCATGCAAATTTGAGTGATTTGTGTGTAGCTGTTTGTGACAGCCATTCTACATGAATGTAATGTTTAAAGGACATTAAATCCAGAAGTCACCTGTACTTAACCTTATGCTTAAAAAATGTTGCAAAAAAAGTTACAGGTTACTAACCGACATGTACTGTGTAAGACAATTAATTTACAAGCAACTGCTGGATGTTTTGTTATTGTGCATTAAGCCAAAGAGACTAGAGGTTTCCATACAAATAAAAATAACATTTCCGTCCAGATGAAAAGTAACAGATTCTGCTGGCTGCTTATTTGCAGTCTTCCTCCCTTCAGCCTTTTGTTAAGAGCCCCACATGTGTTTATCGCTAACTTGTTAAGCTACTTTTGAGGAAACCCAGTGTACGCTGATTTTTGGATTTCAGAGGTTAGTCTGCCATGGACCTGCATGTCTCTGGGGCACTTTACCCATCCGTGCTAATTCAAGCCTATGTCAGCACTTATACCACCCAGGCTTAGCTTGTCTGGCTCCAGGGACCTTGGAGCTGAGGCAGTGATATAACTCTTTGGTGCTGGCGTTTCGCCTTCAGCTTGGCTCACCTGTGACCATCCAATCTCTGGTTAGTAAACATAATAAAAGAAGAATTACCATAATGTTTTGAATTTGGAACATTTGAATAGGGTGGCTAAGGAAAATATTTGATTAATCTTCTTAGCATTTGTGCGTGTGTGTGTGTGTGTGTGTGTGTGTGTGTGTGCACATGCACACATGCAGGTGTGTGTGTGTGTGTGTGTGTGTGTGTGTGCGTGTGTGTTTGCATGTGCAGATTCTTTGAGTTAATTTCAAGGGCCATGCCTAAAGGAGATTATTTCCCTCTGCTTCTGCACGTTTGCTCGTGAGTGATTTTGTTTATTCATGTTTTATATTCTAATGCTCTTCCGGAGGTCCTCTGCTGGAGAACCGCCAGCAAAAAATGCAATTTATTTCCAGCCCTGCACACGATGGCGGGCACTGATAGTGTCAGAGGCACATGCGAAGAGCACTGGGACGGCACCAAACAGCCTGCTATTTATGTATGGAATATAAATAAAATATTTTCTGTTCTCTCTACCAGAAAAGTTGGACTTTTCAAAGTAATGTGCTAACAAAACTTCCTTGTAGCACATTTTGGTAGGTGCGTGTGTGTGTGCGTGTGCTTGAGTGTGTATTTGGGGCAATTGTGTGTGACTTGTCTTCACCTTCGATGTGGAATATGCATTTCCTTTCTTTCGGACAAAACTATTAGAATATCTGTCTTCACAGCAGCTATGCCGCTGTGTGTCTTTAGGCGTTCCTAGCAGAGACGCCTCAGCACTAATCATTATACACGCTCTTATTTTGAATGCTGACATTCCAAATGGTGCTGACACCCACTCACAAGTGGCATACGGCAGCAGAGCATTCCAGAGTATTCGTTCCAGTTCATCAGGAAGGGATGGTCGTGACACACAAGCTAAAGCCTGCTTGTATTATTCTGGTGTGTGTGAGTGTGTGTGTGTGTGTGGGTGTGGGTGTGTGTGCGCGTGCCCATGTGTCTGTGCAAGCGTCAGTATTTCACCTGGCCCTGTTAATATGGATTTATCTGGCTGATGTGCAGTAATGTCTCAGTCTGACGTAAGGGCGTTCTCCACTCTGCGTGCTACTGGCCAACACGTCTCCCAGGCGCTGAGTGGATTAATGGCCGGCCGTGTGGACCCGGGCACCAAATACATTCTCCCTGGCTGGATCGTTCAGCCTGTCCTTGCTGTATTGATCCGCACTTCTCACAAGTTCACAACTTCCGCATTCTTGTTGCTCTGTTTGACAGGACAGAGATTTACCATGGGGATGAGATCAGAGAGAGAGAGAGAGAGAGAGAGAGAGAGAGAGAGAGAGAGAGAGAGAGATATGCAAGGACAGAAAGCTGTAATTCTTCAGGGAAATTGCCAGTGGAAGATTGATATCCACAGAGTGTTTATTGGGCAGGAGAATTAGCCTTGTTGCATTGGTGATGCAGAGGTAAACACATCTCAATATTCTCCAAGGTGCTTCTGTCCATGCAAGGGCATTTGAAGTGGCTGTGACCTGTACTATAGATAGACCGTAGATGTCCCCACTACTCACTGTTCTACTCAGCTCTACTGAAAACCCATTCATTTGCGTTCATCATAACACGCCTTACCTTGAATGTCTAACCTATCATTAGAATTAATAATTGTTATGATTACAATAATTAACAGGCAGCCAGGAGCCAGTACTGAGGCCCAGCACCGCCATGAGATATAGAACTGGGCTGTGTTCCTGGCCAGTAGCACGCAGAGTGGAGAATGCCTTACGTCAGCCTGAGACATTACTGCACATCAGCCAGATAAATCCATATTAACAGGGCCAGGTGATGTTATTTGACTCCTCTGTGCTGTTTGGGATCTTAGTCCCCCATAAGCTTCAGGTCACATGATCCACAAGCTCTACCCCCCGCCCCCCAACACTACTCTCCCTCTCCTACTTTCTGTGGGCTTTCCTATACTTCACCATTAACCCCTGGAGTGATGCAAGAGGGTTACATTACCATCTTTTTCCACATGGCAACACTAAAAGCCAACGCGCTGCACCATCATCACGCAAGAAGGACTTGGGTCGGAGCCCCTCTGTACGCGCACACCTCGCGTGTCCCCGCTGAGCAGGAGACACACAGGGAGCAGGCCCCATCTGGTTTTTGGCTCCCTTCCAGTCAGCATCGTGTCCAGACCGCAACCTCGCCTCTCATCTCTTCTTAATGACATTCCACCATAGCCGAGACGAACAGAGGTCACGAACAGTGCTCCTGTCCTGTCTTCCTTTATTAAATAAAATAAATGTAATAAAAACACTTTTGCGCTTCAGACCAGGTTAAAGAAGTCTCTCATAATAAGCAAACAAAATGGTAGCAAGACCTTCGGGCTGCGTTATTGAATGGCTCCAGCCAGCGGTGCAGCTGGCGTACGGCGGTCGTTGCCTGCAGCCCTTGTGTGCTGGCACCATCGGTATCAGAAGCCCCGACTTCCACCTCATTCTTTGGCCCAGAGGCAGGGAGCGAACAGCAAACGCATGAAGTGGAATCCACAGAGTGGGCTCGTAAGTTTTTTGCCCAGTGCACATGCGACACAAATATGAAATGGGTCGCAAATTACCCCAGTGGTTGTGTTTACCTGCTCATCTGTGATTGATCTTTGTGAAAGGAAACAAGGCGATGTATTTGCATGTTAAAGGACACTTATGGTGAGCTGTAATTATCTTCAGTGTGCAATGGTATTTGTTTATCCATAATTTATATCCTGGATAAACACGGCCGGGCTTCAGCGCTCTGCCAAGTCCCAGTTAAAATTTTCAGTTAATTGAAATTCACATTTGCATGAACAAAATCAAACACTAATTTGCATACATGAGATAATGAAAAAGATAACTGCTAGTATTTGTGCCCTGTATTTTGTCAGAACTGGTCTGCTAATTGCTAAATGGCATAAATACGGACGATGCGCATTACCGGACTAATGTACACAACGTGTCAGAGTAAATGTTTACACTTAGGCGCGGGAGCGGGTGCATTTGCGTCTCAGGCAACAGCTGCAGGCGCAAAGGCAGGAAGTGAGAGGGTGTGTGGTGCAAACGCGACACTGTGGAAGGAAGGATGCTCCATTTAAATACAGCCGTTCCCCAGGGCCAGCTGTGTTGTTCTGGCGAGGTGTGACTTACTCCCTCTCCCCCACCACACACACACACACACACACACACACACACACACACACACACACACACACACACATACACATACACACACACACACACACATACACACACACAAACAAGCTCATCAATTCCAGGAGGAGTCTATTACAGACCCTGACTGTAGTCTCCCTTCCCTACATGCACCCAATTAATGCATCTCGCCTCTCAAGAAGACACTGGGCTCTCATCCTCCCCCCCCCCATATTCCCTCAGCAATGCTTCCCCCCAAAAACATGATAAATGACTTTGATTTAAGGCCCTGCGCAGAGCATACAACCTGGCCAGAAGGCCTGACACTCTTTTGTTTGATATCGCACCATAAATAGTTTTAGCCAGGTATTCCCTAGAAGCGCATAAACGATAATGCATAAAAAAAACTCTTCCCTAATGGAGGACAGTTATACCCAGACTATGGATCTTCCTAGCCGGTCACGTACGGCGTTTGTGTTAAGCGAAGCTGAAGTGAGCCGAACTCGGACGCCAGTTCACACCTCCACACTCGTGCCGACACCAGAACCTAATTGTGGCAGGAGCCCTCGGGGAGCGATTAGAGTCAGATGTGTCTGTGTCTCTGTTCAGAGGTGTTCTGTTGGAGGAAGGAGTGAGTGTTCCCTGGTTCCACTGGTAGAACAGCTTGCTCATCGGTCTGGTGATGGGAGGAGACGACCCCCCCCCCTCACCCACACACCACCCCTCCCCCAATAGAACAGCTGATTTGTCTGTATTCCTGTGGGCTGAAGCAGGCACGAGTGCCCAGGTCAGCGGGGAGATGGCCAACGCTTCCGGCAGGCTTCCCCCAGAAGTCGAGTCACTTCACGTGTCAGGAGAAGGTACGGTGCAGTTGCTTTCTGCAGTATGAACTTCAAGGTGTAGAACTCAACCTTTGAAACACGGGATTAGCGACGTGAGCACCAGGCAAACATACGTTTGTCTGTGCCGAGAAACGCAGACACCTTCGAGCACCTCTGTGCGCGGGTCTGTCAAGCGTTCGTGCGCCTCGATCCCTGCGTGACCGCTGGAGAGCACGGTCATCAAACCAAATGACATGAGGTATATTTTATTTCTCTGTCTGTCTAACCTAAGCGATTCGCCGCAGAAATAGGTGGTATGTGTTTTTCATCTGGGCCAGGCTGCAGGAGCTGATGGTGATTGAAAAGCATTGCTCAGTGTAGCATATGCACTCAAGACCTGCTCTGAAGTCGTCATTACCTTCCTTCTGAGAGCCGGAGGCCTGGGGGCCGGTCGGCTGCGCGGAAACCATAGCTGGTTTGAGACCTCACTCTCATATCACTGTCAGACCAACTGGCATCGCACCAGTGCCCTAGTGCAGATTATGACATCTAATAGCGTAAATGTCAGCGGTGATCATTACACACATTTGTGAGCGTGCCGACAGAGCTTAGTCTGTAAGTGAGCGGGATCCGAGGATGTATATGAAGGTGTACAGAGACACAGAGCAGAACATTTTCCATTTAACTTGGTTTTGCCAAGTAAACCTGGGCTAAACATCAGTCTGGCATTTTCAATTCCAAATGTGCAGTTACGTCTTTAGTAAGGACATTTTAATTAAACAGAAGATAAAGGCATTTGTGATTTATTTTATTAGGGAAAACAATAGATAAAATATTAGACAAGACATTTCTGATTTGTTTTATTAGGAAAGGAGTGGTTTTGTTTCCATCATGGAATACTAACATTGCATATGATTCATGAATACATCAATTAAAGAAATCCTCACCCAGTGATTTTTTTGCAGGTGTTTTCATAAGAGGCAGATTACGGGCAGCTGGTTTTAGGTACTCTCAGTGCCTTTAAGACGTGTGCTGTGGCCCCTGGAGCGAGCGGGCCGGCACTAACGTAGCTAAAGTCTGTAGACCCTGCGGCAGGCCTGCTGACATCAGGGGGGCGCGACTGTGATGAATCTGCCTGTCTCCAGCAGATGGGACGTGGAAAGGCTGCAGCGGAGAGGCGTGGAGCAGGATCCGATCAGAAGCCCCTCACCCTTCCCTCGCTGCACTCCTTGTGCTCCTACACGGGCGCCTTCACCGCCGTTAAGTGGGCAGTAGTTAGAAACAGGCTCGGGTGGGGCGTTGGGAAGGCAGCTGTTAGGGGTTGGCGGGACATGGTGCAAGCGCAGGGGTGCCGGCACCGAGGAAGTAATGAGGTTGAAGTAAGACTAATGGGGGGCTCTTTGCCCCAGAGAGCAGAACCAGATTTCAAGTCTCCACAGAGAGCTTTAGCCATATTTGTGATTATATGCATGTGCCAGTGACTGTAGCACTCACTTCACTTATATAAACATAAATACATATTTATAAAGGTCCTTTTCAGACTAATTTAGTGCACACCACAAAAGCAATTTAAAAAAATTAAAAAATCCTGTCAAACCATATTGCTAATGTGGAAATCTTTAGATCATATCTATTGTTTTCCTTATGATTTATTCTTCTAACATCTCCATTTCATAACACCTGGTAAAGATTTTGTTCTTTGAAATATGCCATTACCTCATCTGGTGCAGGGAGCAGATTGATATGTATGATGTCTCCCTGGAATCTCCGTAAACGCGCGATATACTGACGTAATATGTGCAAATCACCCCGCACTCGAAAGAAACACTAAACCACCAGCATGTGTTCATTTGACTTCATCTGGTTAGCACGACTTTGCGCATTAGTGCGAACCAAAACAAGGGGCACCAAGGGGCACCCGTTCCTTTGGCTCTGCCCCTCATGCCGTGAAACTCCTGTGTGCGAAGGGATCACTGCTCCGTTGCCGTGCAGGAGAAGGCAGCGGACGTCCTTCTGTTAGGGGGAGGGGCTGTGCAGGGAGTTACGTACAGAGCAACATGTTTACTCCATCGCCGTGCTCCTTGGCCTGTATTGATCAGCCGTGATGCATGTTTAGCTGACCTTCTCACCCCCCTGCACCCTCTCCACCAACATCACTGCTTTTAACAGCCAGGCTCAGTCGATAGGGGCCTCCAGACTTTGATAGACACTGGCGGTCCAGGCTCCTGCACAAGCGCTCTGAACTCCAAGTACAAGCCTCCATGCAACAACACATGCTGGTAGAGAGATGCTATAAAGTTTGGGGCTGCTTTATTCTGACGCTGTGTTCTGAAGCTGCGATACAGTAAGCACTTCAGACTTGTTTACTGGGCTATTCATTTGTATCAGGTGAATAACCACATGCTGTATATGTATATATTTTTGCTGCTTTTAGTTTTTTTGTTTGGCCTTTTTATTTGAGAGTTGTAGCAAGTGCTTTTTGTTATGTTTTCTGACAAAAAGTTTAAACCATACCCATAAACTTGTGTTAGTTACAGCCATGCAGAGAAAACCATAACTTTACAAAGTTCTAATGGAGCATGATTTTTCTTTTTTTTTAATTAGCACCCAAGCTGAAAGTTTTGCCAAGTTGTTTTCATAACCTTGTCATTTCATAATGTAGGTTGCCATTTATATAAAATCGTTTTAATGAAGTTGTAATAACATCCATATGTTTGTTCTTGGAACAGACTGAACCTCTGTTCTTTGACAAGATCTGTTTCATTCTGGGTGAGATGTTGCTGCTTTGATGAGCAGCTAAGTTGGTGTGTGTGTGTGTGTGTGTGTGTGTGTGTGCGTGCGTGCGTGTGCGTGTGTGTGTGTAAGTGCTGCCATGCCTCCAGCTCTGGGGAAATGTGTGAACTGACCAAAGGCAGTGGAGTTTTACTTTCCAAAACCAATCGATATGACCTCCACAAAATGTATTGGCATAATCAATCATTCAGGAGTTCAGGCTGTTTTAAAATTCTGTCTCCTGTCAGCAGCAGTCGACAGATTGTGTTACTTACCACTGCAGCTCATCTGCACCGAACAGTGTTGCTCTCAGTGTAAATCTCTCATTTAAGCTCACTAACACTAATTAAGTACACTCACAAAAACAGTGCACCCCCCACCCCAGAGTTAAAGGTTGAGTAGAGGTTGATATAAAAGGCTGTGAAGATTGCGAATGTAGTTATGTAACAGGTAGCAAACGTAGAGCTCTGGTATGTGCCCACAGATCTGAGGGAGTGGTTAATACCTTTTTGGCAGCAGCGTTGCTGTGAGAGCTCGATTAATGAAGCCACATTGCTGGAGCTTCCCGTCCAGGCTGGGGAAGGGCTACCTGATGTACGCGCACTACCTAAACTGTAGATGACATGAATTGTTGTTGATTCTAGCGCGAGGGGCCTCAGCCAAAGTGAAAAGAAATTTCTCCGTGCGTTTTGCTGCTTTGCTCCTCTCTTTCTGCGCGCCGCTATGAGCAGACGTGACCGTCCAAAGCGCCCCTTTCACATCATAATGTCCAGCAGCAGCCTAAGCGTCATGAAATGGTGAAACAGACCGCTCTGAATTATAGGTGATGTTCCTCATTCAGGTCTGTAATACCTCCTATGGTTTAGCGTTTTAGGAGTTTTCAAATCAATCAGGCGCGGGCGGGCATCAAAACGGCATTACTTATCTGGTGTTCTTGATTTCCAATCTATCTGTCAGGCTGCCTCAAATGAGGAATTTCATTACTTTGAACAAGTGGGGGGGTGGGGGGTGGAGACAGAAGGCATAAATCATGTTAGCGGTGTTAGCCGCTCTACAGTGGAGGGGCAGGCCCGACTGCCTCTGAAGGTAGCAAGCGGGCGAGAGAGAACTGGTGTGGAAAGGGTGTATGCGTGTGTTTATGTGTGTGTGTGCGCGCGCCCTGTTTTGGGTCACGCCCGTTTGTCATACCGTCAGCGCTTTGTGCCATTCTGTCTGCTGTGGGACTTTGACATAATTGAGATATTTGGCAAATATTTCTTTCAGAGCAAGAAGGAAATATGGTGGTAGGCCAAGGTGCTACGCTCTGTCACCGTGCTGCGTGAAAACCGCTTTTCTAATTCCTGTTATGCTGTAGTGAATTGTCTGTTTCTGATGGATGGTTCTCACTGCCCCGCTGCAAAGATTAGGCCATTTGCTTTCCTTGTTTTTAAAAAGTGCTAAAATCAAAAGAGAGGTACAATCTGGTGGTCAGTGGGAGTTCCTCCACCCTTCAGAGGAAAATTTCATCTCCTCCATCTTTTCACTTTTCATCTGTGGGCTCTTCCATCAGGGCCCTTATCAGCTGTGCTGGTTTAATTAAAAAAAGAGGGAGAAGAAAAACAATCAGTACAGGAAAACATGATTTACTTAGTTACTTTTGCTTTAACTCACACACACACACACACACACACACACACACGAATACATAATGAACGAATCCTAATCCCAGACCTCATATGCATACAAAACAGGTGAAACATTATAAAATAGGATCTTATTGAGAGGAGATTAGTGGCGTGAGTATAGCCAGACCGTGAGGGAACTGACACGTAGACAGACGCTAAAAGGAAGTCTGCTAATTACTCATGTCATCTCATAGACTGAAGACCAAATTGAACTCTGTGTCCCCTTAAATTTATCACTGTACAAAAAACAATATTTCATGGCCATCGCAAAGCCCTAAATTATTCATTTTCAGAGGTAATGAAAATATGTTAATTAGAGGATTGCTGTTAAAGAACGAATCTGTAACACTTCTCGTCTGCACATTATAATGAGAAGTAATTATTCAAATATTGTTTTCTGAAGCTGAAATATTAGTGATATAAAATTGAATGCATTAAAGCATTACCACTCATTTAGTGAAATTGTGTTTCGGGTGTTTCCTGCAGCATTAGTAAGTCCATGAAAGAGAAACACAATCTCTATTCATTTCTCATGCTTTGCAACATCTACATCAGCTTCAAAACAGCCTGGAAGAAAGAAATGTCTGTGTGCCTTGTGGAGATTATGCCATTCCTCTGCAAGACTCCCATCTGAATGTAAAGTTCCATCCTAGTTCTGGGGCTTCAGTAAAAAAGTACTTGTTCTCTCTCTCTCTTTCTCTCTCTTTTCTTCAAACTCTCTCAGCTGGTTCGGATCAAGCAAAGTGAACCCTCCGTTCTCTGTGTTCTCTTTTTAACGCTCTTTCTTTACGGCTGATCGGCGGGGCCCTCCGACAGAGGCCTATTCTGGAATGTTTATCAACAGTATGCAGTCAGAGTTCTCATCAGGCCCTGGGCAGACAAGTGGCCTCTGTCCGCAGCCTCCGGCTAAAATGGCCGGATTCACGGCAGCGATGTGGCGGCGATGGCCCAAGCATGCGGGACACGGCTCGGTTCCCGCCACAAGCGCAGGATTCATTTCTTGCATGCTGCCTGTCACCTCGGCGTCAATGGCAGCATTATGCGGGACACTGCAGGAAGAATCGGGCGCTATCGGGAAGAAGGCTACTGCAGAAGACTAGTGCGTCTGTGTTGGGGATACGCCTAGGACATTAATGTGGTTTTATGTGTCAATCTACATTTTCATTCACTGGAAATTACTGTTGCGGTACTGTTGTCTGTTCTGCCCCTCAATAGATAACACACAGAGCTGCAGCTGTAATAGAATTCATTGCATACTATTCCTAAAAACCTATTTAACCTGCAAACAGGGTTTAAAAAAGGTTGATTGGATAGTTTATCAGAAGAAACTCTTGTGATGGACCCTTTAAGTAATGATTCACTCTGGAGGCACTTGTTTTAAGATCATTCCACCTTACATTAGACCTGACTCACTGTGAAATCATAGTAACAAGATAAAAAACAACCCATACTGTAATGAAGGCAGTACAAGGAGTGGTGAGCCTTTGTATTTTATTTCTATTGCTTTTCAGGACGCTTAGCTTCCACACGGACAGTTTAATACGAGGCCATGTATCTGTGAGAGCGTAATCTCTGGACGCTGGGCAGTTACGTGAGCAGTGCACTGGGGAGAAGGAGAGTGCTGACTAACGTCTCCTGTCTGTCTGCAGCACCTGTGCCAACACTGATGCAGCCATGCCAGGAAGTGTGGACCGCCTCCGATACTGGGCCATGGGTGAGCCTTGACAAATGGTGTTCCCTCTGGGGTCCCCATAACTGGGATGTGGGGGGGGGGGGGTCTGCTCCTCAGGCCACGCCCAGCGTACTAGCCCAACCGTGCCTTCCCTTCACCCTTAATATTCCCAGATTAGATTCAGACCCTTACTTGGTGTGAACATACATCAGAATCCACCCCCCCACCCCCATCCCCCATCCCCCATCTCACTGGCTCCAGTTGCCCACGACCACTACATTAGCCACTGAATCCCATTAAGTTAGTCTCGTCATCATCTCCTCGGAAACCCTCCCGTGCACCCTGTGATGACTTTTGTGTGCACAGAGCCATCCGTTTTAATAAGAGGTGCGGGTGACGTGGTGCTATGCCTCAGCGAGCCCCGCCCACTCACCACATATGTCCTCTCGTCCTCGAGTGATCGCTTGGCCTGCAGTTACATAGCGCCGGGTGAATCGCAGCACCTAGGCAACCGATGAAATACTGTACATGACTCTAGCCACAGGCAGCTTGTTACACCAGGCTGCCGGGGTGGGGGGACTAATGGAGCAGACATTTGGAAATGACAGGCGATATTACCTTTCAGTGGCGATCGGCTGAGCCCTGGAATGAAACAGCCGAGTGATCCGATTAGGCCGATTACCTCATCTTTATGTAGAGCGGCAGGCAGACAGTGGAGTTCATTTCACTCGGTGACTGCAGGCTTTCTGCTGGAAGGCTAATCAATGAATAGATTAGGGAACTGATATGAGCACTACGGAGGGACTGGACAACACCGATCGGGATTACAGAGGCCTCTATGTACTCAGATACATACTGAACACTTCACCATTGATATCTATATATCAATGAAAATTTAGCAGAGGTCATAAGAGTGTGAGTTATCCTACACTGTTCGGTGATGTAGTAGTCATTGATTTCCACCATTACTCACATGGCTAAAGCTTTACCTTTTTTAGTTATCTTACTCATCTACTGACTAATTCCAGTGGCAAGCCTTGAAGCAGACACGTGCGTTCCCATGCCTCGGCCTCGCCCCCGCAGCCGGCCCACAAGCCCCCCTCTCTTCACGTTGTCTCCCCTCCTTCTCCTCCCCTGGGGGGGGGGGGGGGGGTTACTTAGGAGCGTCTCGGCCCACACCCTTTCCTTCGTATCCTGCCCCGTTTCTGTCGGACCTGGGTGCAGGTTCCAGGCCGTCAGCGGGCCTGCCCACTGCGGTATGTGGTCACCGGGCTCTCGCATCAAGACGGGACCATTGAAGGCGTCTTCCTGTCCCGCTCATACCCTGGTGAGCAGAGACACGAAGACGCCTCTTTCTTTGTAGACCTTTCCTGTGTCTTATTTAAATATACCAGACCTCATTACGGTATGTCTAACTTTGTTTAGTACACTGTTCATCAGAGTGCGTATTTATATAATATTAATGTTTATCTTGCTTAAGATTAGTTTATAGATGATCTAAAGGTAATGGAATAAGGTTGGCACTCATTTATACTCATAAGGTCCATTTACATAAAGGAAGGTAAAGGTTATGGCGTCATATCAGTTACACCCCTGAAAGGGTGGAACAAGGAAAGTACTTTTTCCCATGGAGGCTTTAAACATGGAAATGACAAGGTTTTGCATTAAACAGCAGGAGTGGCTTGGTGCGAGTCCATACCCCTCCTACTCCCAAGCCAGCGTGGCCTCTTGAGCAGAATGGTGGGCCGAGTGCAAGCGATAAGTGAATGAATAAGTGCTGAGAGACACGGGGGCCGCGCCGTGTCCTGGAGAAGGCGGAAGAAGGCAGCTCGTGAGGGAAATGACTCAAGCACTCGGCCCTCTCTGCGGGAAGCCGCCGTCTGCCAGCTAGCGTCACGGCTCACCCGCTAATCTCCAATCATCGAGTCACCTCCGTCGTATCGATTTCTCAGAAAAGTCCCAAGATTTCTTAGGATTTCTTTGTCGATCTGGGATCTTGTTACTAGGCAACAAGACAAGCGGGCTACGGGAAGATCCAATGCTGGCCATGTTGAGGTGTGCCAGAAATGACAGTTGGAATAATCCTATC
>NC_137506.1:28675776-28778276 GCF_041902795.1 Electrophorus electricus | reverse complement strand
AACCTTCCGAGTGACGGCACTGTGACCCAGTGCTCAGTCACCAGTTCTGGATCTGACTGTGGGAAAAAATGGAGGCTGTTCTGGAGTGAGCCCCCATGTGGAGTGTTACTGCTGCCTGGTCCTCACTAGGCCCCCATAAAGAGGAGCTGTATGAGGCTGTTTGACCACGCCGCTGTGGTCATCTATTGTGCGCTCGGTGCATGCTCGGGGCCCCCTAAAACTCAGCGTCATGCTCAGCGTCCCCATTCGCCAAAAGTGGCATTTCTCGCCTTCTTTCATATTGGAATTAATGAAATAATAAAATGCCAATTGAATTGGTGTGACCACTCAGACAGCTCTCTGGTTTCCAAGTACATTTCCACTGGTAAGTGTGATGCTTGGTGATAGACAAAACAGCAGGAGCTCATGAATATTCATGTGGTGTCTCCGAATATAAATTAACAGGGGCTCGCCTCACTGCTGACCCACTTAGGCTGTCAATTACCATTCTGACAGAATTCCTCTGATAGGACTCCACCATGGCTCTCTGCTTCTCCGAGCTGTACTCGGTTAAACTATAAAAACAGTTCAGTACAAGACAACGTTGAAAAAAAAAAATGCTGATTTGTATTATTTGCCTATAAGAGAAGCCCCCGACTTGATTTGTGAAGAGAATGAATTTTAAGAGGAATGCGGGTTAAATTCACAAACTGGTATTTTCTTTATTTATACCCAAATGCCAATTGTGTGAGTGTAAAGCAGTACTAGTAGTGGAATAATAATACACAAGGGAAATTACCCTTGTGTACTAGAATATACTAATGGTGTAATAATACTGTGTGTTTTACAATTTATATAAAAACTGTTACTATAATGAAATAGTGGGAACTATGAAAATACAAATGCAGTTCATGTTTTAATTTTTTATTATAGTACTCAAGTATGATTGCATTTTCTCCTTCTTTTTTGTCATTTTTTTTCTTTTTATTCTGTTTAAGACCAAAACTACCCACAACAAAAAAAAATTTCTCCCTGAAAACTATGGCTTACATCATATACGCACAAGACCTCAGTCTTAGCTGAACTCGTGGCTGAACTCACAGCAGATCAGCAAGAAAAGGGAGAACTATATGAGGGAGAAGTCAACCTCCTTCCCTTCGAAATGACGCATTAAACACCCAGCCACTGTTGCTTTCACATGCAAATGACTGGAGTGCTGTGTGCATAATGGAGAACAGACTCCACTATTCAACTGTCTGCTGCATTATCAGCCCTCGCAGTGGGTATTCTAATCTCAGGGTGTGTGTGTGTGTGTGTGTGTGTGTGTGTGTGTGTGTGTGCGCGTGTACGTGCGTACGCGTGCGAGAATGTGTGCACATGTACATGTGTGGGAGAAAGGCAGAAAACACGTAAGCAAGCGTGTCTGTCTATGTGCCTGCCAATTAAATGGTGTATGTGTGCGCATGTGGACTCTTTTGTGTGACGTGCAGTGGGTTGCTAGATGATAATCCCACTAAAGGACCAGTTTTCCATCTCTAGCATGTGACAAAGCCTCTTGGGCAGTGTGAAATCGTCCAAAATCACTGTTTCCTCTGGGGCAGATTATAAACTCAGTTTCCACCAGTACTGACTTTGTATTCACTAGATGAAAGTTTTGTAAACTGTGTGTGTGTGTGTGTGTGTGTGTGAACCAGTATTGCACAATTGCGGCGCCTTTGGCATTTGGGCAACATTGTTAGCCCAGATCTGCCAGTCCAGATGTCAGGTCTGACATAGTGCCTATGGATGTAGTGACTCTAGCCAAATGCATTCTTGGAGCAAATGGCTTACATCAGGTGACAAGGAATTACTATCAGTGATTTAGCGTTGATTTATCCATTTAACCACCTGATTTTTTCTTAGGTAAACAACAAAAAAAAAACCCACGACACTCACACTGCAGTAAGCAAGACTGGCTGTCTACCAGCAACACAGTTGCTTCAGATATGGACGTTCCTGGGGCTTGAAGCAGATGCATAACTTTCGCGAACGCAAGCAAGAAAATCAATGACTACACGAGACTCTGGAGTCCCGCCTAACACCCAGCAACAGGACTGGAGACTGCTGCCCGTCCCTCTGAACACCTATCGGGTCGCTGTGTTCTACGAGTCTGCCCGGTGACAGCCCTCCTTCTCTCCCGCCTCCCAACACACAACCTTTGCTGAGCTCTGTTTGCATTGTTAATGGCCATTGTTGCTGTGTGAGGACCTCTGCTCGGCCGTGCTGGCGGAGGGCCCCCCCTGCCCGGCAGACAGATGGGCCTGACCTCGCCGGCGGCCGGGCCGTGGGTGCAGTGTCCACGAGTGGCGGAGCAAAGTAGGAAGAATGCATCTCGCCCCTTCGATGGGGGAGAACGGCACCGAGACAGAGGCCAGGGCTCTTTGAGGCGAGATGCAGGAGAAGCGGGGAGACGAGGGGCCTGGGTTGCCGCTGCTCTCCCAGCCGTGAGAGGAGTGAAAGGGAGGAGCGTAGGGAAGGAGGGCGGGGGCGGCCGACGCCTCCACGCCCCCCCGCCCCGTGATGAATGGCAGCCGTGGCTGGAAGTGAAACCTGCCGGTGCTGCCTTGGCAGAGGGGCGGAGGAGAGGGAGTCTGCCTGGAAACCGGGAGCCAAATCCAACCAGGGGACGTCCTTGAGCTGGCCAGTGCCGGCCTGCTCGGCCGTGATGCCATTCAGAGGGGAGGGCGGCTTCAGCCCTGGGACGTGGTGTTCTCTGCGTGAGTTTCAGTGGTGGACTCCTCGGTACCGGCGAGGCTCTGGCCGTTCTAGTGGGGTAGGAGCTCTGAGCTGGCGAGCACAACAAAAGCAAGTAATAGCAACAGTAACCACGTGACTCAAAGGCAAAACATTTCGGCGGAGACGTTTGACTACATGCGTGGTATCTTATTTGGGAGAGAGAAAACAATTAAGAATCAACTGTGCTTGACTAACATATTACAATCAATATATCAATAACAATTATCATGAAATGGTTTGAAATGAAATATGATCATAAAATTGCAACTTTTTTCAATCTATGCAAAGATTTGCAAAGCAATCTATGGAAAATAAGTCAATTTGTTAATCAAATGAATGTACTCAAATGTACTAAAATATGCAAAATCTCATGACTTGTAAATGATACTTGAGAATATGTCAAGTGCCGTCGATTACTCTCATTTGAATGTGGCAAGTGACACAGCAAAATCTCATCACTGAGTCAGTTATACTCTCTTGCTCTCTCTGCCTTTCCACCTCTATCTCCCCCCTTTCCTTCACTCTCCCTTTTCCCCAGCTCTCTCTCTCTCTCTCTCTCTCTCTCGACGAGGATCCAGATTTCCATCCTCATAAGTGCAGCTGAGAGAAGCTTACGAAACCAGCTCGAACCGTGGCTCTCCCACACACACACACACGCAGAGCGATGGAGAACTAGCCGAGCCTGAGGCCTGGCCCCTGTCTTGGCTCCCCAGCCCTGCTGGGTCTCCACCATCTGCCCCAGCTGCTGCTCCCCTTTAAGTGCCACTCTGATTGACAATGAACCCAAAGCCCTGTGATAATTGTGGCTGCTTGGTGACTCGGGCAGGTAATGCCTCCCTTTCAGGATTTATCAAGCTCCATCTGTTCCTCTTGGTATCTGACAGAGTTAAATCCCTCCGTCCCTCCGCCCCCTATATGCCCCATGTGCCCCTTTTCTCTGGGATGCGGTGGGCCCCTGCTAGTCAAGCAAATATTGGGCTTTTGTGAGGGGATGCTTATTAGAAAGCTGTGTGGCGACCTCCAGGGACAACCGCACCCACAGAAAAGGGGGACTTTCGAATGCTAGGCATGTTTGTCCAATCATTAACTAGAGATAAAAGACTCCTTGTGGTGCCACACCCCCATCCCTTTCCCCAGCCTGGATTTAGGCTCAGGCCTATAGAAAGTCTTGTCGTGTGTGTCGTGTGTCAAGAACAATTGGAGTGGGAGTTCCCCCATGCTTCTTTCCCCTCCTCGCTCTTTCTCTGTTACCCGGCGCCGACCCTGAGCGGGGGCCCCGCTCTGAGCAATCGGCAGCAGCAGCTGGCCGATCACCTGGAGCAGGTGCACGGCCAGTTTTACGCCTATCTGGGACCACTTGCAGGGTTCCATTTACAATGATTAGGGTTAGGATTTGGCAGGAGAGAACCGCCCTCAAATCAACTATAAAAGACGAAACTGAGCCACCCCAGTAGACTAGGTCTTACTCAGAGCAGCTGCTTTTTTGGGTTTTTTTTTTTTTTTTTGATTGCTTGCATGGACTCTTAGAAAACTCCATACATCTTGTTTGGTTTTGACAGTCCCTTCTTTGCTGTGGCAAAGTCTGTTCTGGTTGTGTCAGAGATGAATAACATCTTATGTTCATCATGATTGGGGGGAGGGGATGTGTGAATTACTTCTAATGTTTAAAAATGGGTCCATAAATGTGCCAATTGTGTTTGAGCTCTGAGTTCATGGTGCAGCCAAACAGATAATGGAGATCATACGCTAAACTTAAGAGAAACATTAGAACTCACGCTTGTTCTAGCAGTCCTCCAGTGACACAGGCCAGCAGACATCCTGGTGCTTTGGGCGTTTTCTGGTTTGCAGCTTTTTAGTGGAGCTGTAACAAAATTTTGCAACAGAAAAAAAAAAAAAGAAGTCTTAAAAACTAATATATAGGCAGCAGAAGTCGGAGACTGAACAGAGCTACTGCCATGGTTCTCTCTGCCAAGTCTATTCCTCCATTGCCAGATTCATGTCAGATTTTGGCAGATAACCACAAAATATGTCAGTTTTACTTTGCAGAATTGGGCCGATCTTAGCCATGCGCTTGCTAATTGTAGGCAGCATATCACCATCTGTTCTGAACAGATATCATTTCCCATCAAAATGGTCGGATGGGGTGCTTGCTTACTTTTATTAGTGTACATGAATGCACATACCGCAAAGCCCATGCAAATACATTCTACACTTCCTCTCTTTTCTTTCTTGAAAGCACCGATCATTCTGAGACGTGCAGGTTTCTACAGATTTGCTGCACACCTCAGATGATGTGACATGGGAGCAGTCTCACTGCTTTGCACCGATTACTTCACCGAGCGATGCAGTTCCTGTTAAGAAACTCAAGGTCCAGTCATGTACCGTGTATTCAAACGTGCATCTGCTAGTGTACCCCGAGGGCTTTCTTAATGGGGTACATTTTTTGTTCAAAGATCAGAGTTTTGCTTCAGACTTAGTTTATGCTTTTGTATTTGTTTGACAAGCTGCACACTGGAATATGTTATAGCCATGAGAAATTGATTGAAATAGTTTTGGCTACATATTAATCTTACAAATTTATTCATACAGACTTAAGTGGACTATTATAATTCTATAACGTAATTCTATGAGGAGAGTGTTTCCAGAGCAGACCTAAAAATGTACTTAAAAAATAAAATGACATTAATATTCACTCACAATATTTTTTTACAGTTGTGCATAATTCCCTTTGTTTGTAAGTGTACAATGTCTGTATTCCTGGGTTTTTGCGTCCTCGAGCTGCCCACAACAGTGGTGCAGAGTGTGTGTGGTTGGTAAGTTGGCGTGAAGAGCGGTCTCTGAGCAGGCCCACAGGACAGTCCATCATTGTATTAATCAGTCAGCCGGTGGAAGGCCTAACCCCAATATGGCCCCCCAGGATGGCACTGCTTCGTCTCCAGAAGCTGGCCCATAACCCTGGGGCTACAGGCGCTCGAGATTACCACAGAAGACATCGTTTGTATCTGTCAGCAGCCCCGCGTGCCAGGGAGGCATGGGACAGGATTAACCAAGTTACAAGCAAATATAGTTCAAATTTGCAGCAGGCTAATGGTGGCCTGGGTCCTACACCCTGACTGCTGGAGGGAATATTTGGGGAAGTTGATTTGGGTTGGGGTGGAGGAGGGTGTGGGTCCTTCGAGAAAATGCCCAGACAGATGTTTCTGGTGGATAACATGGAGGAAGAAGGTGGAGCGATTAAGCATCGGAGACCATTTTTTAACAACAAACAAGGAAAATTTCTATAGCCTCATTGTAATTAGATTTTAAAACTCATACATTTATTTTATAATTTGGCATCTAAACTAAAGAGTCGCTGTAGAAACCCAATTAGAGTTAAGTATATTCTCTTTTAACTGTAAGGCACCTGGACCAGATGTTGAATTATGAAACTCCAGGGAGGAACAGGAATAGTATCAGTCCTTTAGCCAAAAAGCTTCACCATGCCTCAACCAGTTTCTCTCAGCCCTGATGTGCCTCTGGACTGAACCTCAGGATGAAAAGCAGAGGTGACCAAATCCTGCAGTAAACAACTCTGTCATTCATTTCCCTGATATCTGACTTCCTCCCATGCAGACCTCTCGAGAGCGATTACTAGATCACTTCTTAGGCATTTCTTTCTCTCTCCTCCAGTTCAGTTAGCTGGACGCAACTGTTGCAGCCTCCGTGATCCAATTAAGCCATCCATTGTTGGATTCAATCTCAAAGTTCATGTATGCCTCTCCCTCTGATATCTGCAGGCCTAACTTGGCAGGGGAAGATGATTTTCTGGGATGAACGATATCTGCTTCACTATAATTGGCTTCGGTGAGATCAGATGTCTGATCTCAGATGTTCAACAGGCCAGATGAAGGAAAAGTTGACAGCCTCCTGTGTTTGAATGTCAGTCCACTTTCATGTCTAAGAGAAACCCCAACACATTCTACTAACGTGTGCCAGGAATAAAAATACACTCCTTTGAGATGGTTTAGGGTTTTGGCCATTATCTATTAGTAGTTCAGTTCAACAGTTTGACACGAATTATTTACCAGTGACAGTAATAATGTATCTTAAAAAATAAGAATTGTTAAATTGAGTGCAAATTTAAAAACTTTATATTCAATATTGCTTTCAGTTACATTTTTCTATATATCCTGTCAGTGTATCAGTTAGTGGAAAAATCATTATATAGCATGCCAGCAAATTATATTTTGCAAATCACAGATATCTTATTTGAGTTCTCCAAACCTGTTTTTCTGTAGGTTTCATCATATGTTAGGCAAATGACCAGTTTAGCTTCTCTCCTCGTAGCAGAGTTTCCACATTCTCTCCAGAAACTCCCACTCCCACCAGAGCATCAGGAGGAAAACTCTACCGACATTAATCCAGGAGCAGCTCTTCCTCATCCACCAGAGGCTGTATGACCTGGATGTTTGAATACGGCCTCAGTTGTCTTTAACACCTCATCAGGGATGATCCGGGGCATGAACAGGTACCTTGAACATACTTTGCCACTCTGTGTTGCTTAGTCACTATGACTACATTTACATCACAAGCCACGTTGTTCAGATCCTATTTTTTGTTGGATTGGATTTACATATGTTGTTGGTTCACATTCGTAATTGCAAGTGACTTATATCTGCCTGTAATGTGAACGCATCTGTCCTTAGCATGCTTGCGCACATTGATACATTTTTGCACACGCCACCTGTGTCACCACCAACAAACAATTTCATTTTTTTGAGATGGTATAAGCACAAAATGGACATGCTTGTAGCCCATGCAGGCACTGCATTCTGCTGTGGAGGATGGCAATCAGCTGCTGAAACATGATTAGGGTGAGAAAAGGCCGGACCTCTAGCTTTCATTGTTTTTGCAGCTACTGTTGTCTCTGCTGTTTCGCTCCACTACTGTTATTTTGATGACTAAGTGCATGTGTACAGGCAAAAAGTCACACGAATTTCAATCTGACTCTTCTCATTCAAGTCACATGGCCACGAATGAATACGAATCCAGTCTAGGATATGAAAGTGACTCAAATTTAATTTGAAAAGTTAGGATATGTGTGTCCACATATCCCTTTAAATCATATTTGAGTCACTTCAGGTTGGTAATGTGAACATAATCTGTGTTGTTTGGTTTTCCTTTTATCTTGAATCACTTCTGCCCTTGCGATAGGTTTTTGTAGAGTATCCTTTAGCTGTTGTGTTTGATATCCATACCAAGCATCTTTTTGGCCATGGATGGTGATCACAATGAGGGGTTTTCACAATGCCGCTCCCTCTCCTGGGCGTCAGTCTATAAAGAGGGATGTCACACTTCTCAACAACTCCATAGCGCAGTAGTTTCCACCAATCTTCAAGTTTTTCTGGACTTTTTTGTGGATGACAAGTGGATGTTTTTTGGTCTCATGGTTGCGAAATTTAGCGACCACCGCTACCGATAAAAATTCCAGCTTTTATGTAAAAAAAAACAAAAAACAAAACAAAACATTGTTATGATGAACTGAGCTTCTAGCTGAAAAATGGGTTTCTGTCCTCTCAGATGTTGTTGATAAAGGACTGCCCCTAAGCTATTTATGCTGGATTTCACATGCAATGTACTGTATATATTAACACAGGCACATTTGTTAGATATTGTATGATTTTGTGGAAGGCATGCAGTGCCCATCTTCCCCCATTGAGTTCAGATTCATTGAAGTAACACTTGACCTAATCTTGCCGCGCTTTCTTATCACACTTGGCTTTTGGATAACCCTTAGTTGAGCTCCATCAGGGGTTGTTTCTGAGTGATGTAATTAGTGATTAATCTGCAGTAGTACAGACAGAATCTGAGGAATGATTTTAACAACATAAGATCAGTGTGTCTGCTTTCAGTTCCGTACTTCCACAGTCTTGGCACATGGTAGTGTCAGACTCAGAGGTGAGGCTTCTGGCATGACGTGGGGCTAACAAAACTGGTATTTCTTGATGGAAACCTTCGCATGAACCTCTATCCCATTGAGCAACTCTTAGTAATTATTCTTTGTGTTCCTCTAGGGTTCTACCAAAAATGATTATGACATCAATGTAGACTATTATTGTAGGATATACATATCTCTGACAACCTTCTCTATGATTCTCTAGAATGTGACAGGTTCTCCTGTGATTCCCTGGGTCATTATTCAAATTTGTAGATCTTTCCCTTCTCTCTGTCCTTGTCCACCATGGCCAAATAATAATAGCCACTTTGTAGATCCAAGTCAGAATATCATTGGCTGATTTATAAAGATAAACCACTGTATGCTGATCAGGGATGGTATTAAGATATGATAATCAGTGCAAATCCTTACACATCCATCTTTCTTCAAGGCTATGACAATGCGACATGCATATGGACTACAGAACCCATTTATTATGCTGGTACTGCGAAGGTCTTGGGTGTGGCTACAAAAATCGTAAATATCAGCAGGCATGATGCAACAAGATCACTTACAAAATGATTTTCAAACCCTTAGCTAGCCCAACATCCCAATCATTAAGTGAAAAGATATTTCGTAGCTCTGCAAGCCTGAGTCTCTTATACTAGACATCAGGAACTGGAGAATCACAAAAATCAATAAGATCATGAGTGTGTACTCGGCCCGAATTTTCTGTCAGGAATGACAACAGTGTCTGCTCCTATCAGATGGGCCAGTACCAGTTTGGTATGGTGGTCCTTCTCAAAGATCCTATAATGATACAGTGAAATGGTTACCTTTCAATTCTGATGCCCCTGGTGTAACATGGTGCACTAGTATGCCTGCTGGTTTTGGGAACTTTGATTAGCAGGATGTCACCTGGCTTGATCAGTGGCTTTTCTACTTTGGAGGCAACTAATCCTTCTGGGGAGCAAAGGTAAATGAGTGTTTCTCATCTTTGAATGAACTGGCTGGTAGTCTTCTGTACCATGGAAGAGTGCAGCAAAGCATTTGAAGAGATTGCCATTTGTTCCAATGATGACAGGAAAATTATCTGAGCTTTTAGGATCAGGGCAAGTACCGATATAGAATTCTTCAGACACTTCTTGGGGGAACTCACGGTCTACTACTATGTGACCTTTGCATGGATAACAAGCTGCAATTAATTCCGAAATAGCTAGACCAGAGTCTTGGAAAATCAGCATATGACGTAGGTGCTAAGTGTACCATTGCCCAAAAAATGATAGTTTCCTAAAATCCACTAACAAGAATAGCTCCTAACTCTATCAAATGAGTTTCCATCTATCTTGACTGCTATGGAACATGAAATACCCAACAGTTCTTCAGGTGGTGCTGTATTGTCATAATCTCTACTGTACTTCTCTTAGCAGAACAGTTCTGTTTACATGTGTGTTGGGGAGGTCTCCATCCTTTTCTCCTGTAACTTGTGTACAGTACACAGCAACTTCTACATTGACCTTGGTAAAAATTTTCATGGGCTTTGCACCTATTGGCTATGTGGCCATTTTCACTTCTGCAGTAACAGAAAGCATCTTCATTTCCCCATGAGGCTGAACGCTGTGTGTTTATTTTGTCTTTAGGTTGGTAGTGCTGTTGTCTGAAATCCTTGGTGGTGCCTTGAGAGTTCTTTCCTAACATAATTTATCTGAGACTGCAGTTCACACACTTGTCACTTCTGTGAGTGAACACCATCCTCCTTTCTGGCCTTTCCGTAAGGCATGTTACACCTAGATGTTCTGCAACTATTGTGTTTAGCTGAGATGAGCTGACTCGTGCTAAACTCACCTAGCTGTGACTCTGCTTTCAGATCTTTACAGCATGAATATGAGATTGTCACACTGAAGATCTGACTTTTTCCCTTGTGACTTCATAGTCCTTTTCTTCACATATCTTGTTAAGGATGGGGGATCGTTCTTTCTCTCTCATAGTTGAAGATTGATGAGCGTGAGGTCAAACTCATGAGTTGCTCAATCCAAGCACAATCAGTAAGATTGGCAGTAACACCTCCTTTCGGCACTACATTATTCACTATTCAGTTTCTCTAGTCCTCTCAAGAACCTGGACAACTTTCATCAGGCTAATCAGTTGTAAGGCAAAATAAAAGTCTCCCCAAGAGTCTGATGTTCCGGAGGCAGAGTAACGCTACTATATACACCAGTAGCATTGGAGCTGCTTATTCACGTAGCTTCTATGATCTCTAGGGCTGCAACTTTAAATGGTAAACTTCCTATTTTCTGTGCTGGAGCATTCACATTCTTCCACCCTGAGTCTGGCTTGGCCCTTGCTTGCCTAATGCAAGCAAGAAAAAATAAATAGTTCTTAGGTTTCAGCAGCAGTGCGTGGTCATCAGAACTGCATGGTGTCTAATGATGTGGCTCAATTAATGACACTCTCGTCTAAAGTAACGAGTAACGAAGTAACGACAACCAGTAGATTACAGCTAAGCAGAAAAAAAAAATTGCTCATACAAAGGTAGCAAGTTAGCGTGTATATTGGATGTGTATTTCAATATAACTTTCCGAAATTCTGATGAAACTTTAACAGTGATGAAAATTCAGTGGGGCTGCTGTTCTTAGTTGTGCCGGTTAGTGTTTATAGGCTGCAGTACCACTTTCCTGCTCACAGATGTTTAGGGCTGGATGGTCTGGGATTGTGAGTGATTTCCCTGGATTTTCTATGCCATGACAGTGGATGCCTCCTTGAACATCAGACCAAATGTCCTCTTGGTTTTTCTTCCTAGGAAGGCATTCCGGTCTGGTGATTTGGGTTTAGGACAGAGTTCTGATTCCTAGTAACATAACATATTTAAAGTGTGGTCATTAATCCTCCTTCCCATCCCCTCTAACCCTGAAGCACAAAGACCAATAGGTGTCATCTCCAGTGTGAGCATGGTCCACAACTGCAGCTGATTTTAAAAATGAGAACTCAAACTCCCAGAAATACATGACCACATTTACAAACAAAAGGTCATTTCCTAAACAGACCCAAAAAAGTATCTGTAACAAGGATGGGAATTAATTAAAATCATACTGAATAATCTTTAGGCCTGTGGTCTGATACATATTTGCATATGCAACATTGACTTTTACAATTGCCCTATGCTCAGTTGTCTTCAGCGAATAACAATTGATACTCGCTGGGACAACTGCTGTTTAGTTTTCCAACAGGGACTCATAAGGTCTTTTAGGGTTTGCTTTCTAGAGGTCAGATATTGCAATGCATTGTAAGTGCCCAATTAGCATATGGTTTAGAGATTTGCCATTAGTGTGCCATTTGTCGTGTGGCAGACCTTGACACACAGCACTGAATCCTTCATTCATTACAAATCCTTAACAACAACACAGGTGCTCAACGGAGTCTGGTTTTAATATGCACTATTCATAGCTCCTCTCAACCGCCTCTTTCCGCGTCTTGCTCTTTCCCAACCTTTTTCTGTCTTGATCTTATTTTAGTGTAAGTACAGCCTTTTATTCCATGTTGAACGAATGCGCAGTTTTAATGTTGAGGGTTAAATATTCTATTTTCTCCCCACCACTCAGACTTCTGCAATCACCCTCAGCATAAGACCAACATTATGTTTAGATTTCCCATCTCTTTGAGGCAGTTGCATCAAATTACCATTTAGGCACAGTCTATAAGGAGAAAAGGCCTTCTGCTGTTAATTTGTGCAGAATTGAACAGACCCACATCGTGGGTGCTCATTCTCCTTTGGTAAATGGATTCAGACAGCCGAATTCATCAGCCACTCATCTGCACTGTTTACAGGCTTTAATTGTTTGACAGTTCCTGTTTAGGCTGTGTCAGTTCCAATTGCACTGACCATAGCCCCAAAGTAAGCCTCACTCAGGCAATGGACAACATTCTATATCTGCCAGCCCTACTGCAGCCTGTTAAAGGTGCTTGTCCACTATTTCTCTCTCTCTCTCTCTCTTTCTCTCTCTCTCTCTCTCTCTCTCTCTCTCTCTCTCTCGCTCTCTCTCTCTCTCTCTCTCGCTTTACATTTCAATGCATTTATTTTTCACTACTTAAACCTCCAGCATATTTATGTTTACAGGGCGCACCTCTCTGCCAGAACACTCACTGGCTGCAAAGATACCAAAGGACCCTGGCGTATCACTAATTAACCTTCCTGTATATTCAGTAGTAACAAGGCAGCGCGGCCTCTCAGACGTCAATTAACAAGTTGAAACAAGACGCAGCCATGAGCCATGGGAAATGCGTGATTAATCATACTCTTTTCTTTCATTGCTCCTTGAGTCACAGTCTGAGTGTAATGACCAATAAATAAAAGTATGATGTACCCCTGGAGGGAGCCGGGTTAGTCCGAGGCCTGCACTCCGTGACTACACAGCCTTCTGTGTCTCTGGCGAAGGCAATGCCCAGAGAGGGAGTCCACGCAAGGATCAAAGACAACACAATCAATAAGATATATAACATAACAAATAATGCCGTGGGTAGCTCATTAATCCTAACACGGGCCTATTACGCTGAGTGCAGGTTTGTCCTGCCAGGTCACTTTGCCGTGTTTATTGAAATTCAGCACACCGGATCCAGAATGCCGGCAGAAATGCTGGGCTGGAGCGGTACCAGGGTCGAGACAAAGAGAGCTCAAAGTTAGGCTCTGTGGGCTGCCTTTGTGATTCAGAAGAGGACGCTCGATAATCCTTGATCATGTTCAGCCTACCAGTCCGGTATTCTTCAACATCGTGCAGTAAAATTCTTTCCATGGTACCAAGGAGTGGGGAGTTTGCACTAATGTTTGATTGGTTGATTGTGTTCTTTAGGACACTTTAGTTACTGTTAGATGTTCTAGGGATGTTACAACAGGTACGACATTGGACACTGGCCTCCTGCGATGTTGCCGGCGAGAATGATGGCTTACCCTTCCATGCCCTTGAAGGCAAGGTGTCTCCATGCAGCCCATCCATCACAATCAATCCCAGATCATTTATATTAAATGCTCTTTTAAGGCAT
This sequence comes from Electrophorus electricus, assembly GCF_041902795.1. Lineage (NCBI taxonomy): Eukaryota > Metazoa > Chordata > Actinopteri > Gymnotiformes > Gymnotidae > Electrophorus > Electrophorus electricus. The sequence continues at coordinate 28,764,574 of NC_137506.1, read as the reverse complement.
GCTCAATGACACTGTATTTGGAAACAGGGATGACTGGAATCCAAGCAGCAAACTGGCCCACACCTGTCCCCTCTAATTTATGACCTGGGCACACAGGGAGGCTAAAGATGGCAAGATCCAGAGCCTGATGCATAATAACCCCCGGCCTGTTTGATCTCTATTCTCAGGATGCTGGAGCTTTACGCCAGAGAGGTGAACAAAACCCATTAGAAAGGTCTGTAGTTTACAAAGAGTAATACTGCAATTTACATAAATAGTGCGTCTGTTGCTCCGTCCATTAATCTTGCTGACATCTCAACCAGGTAATTTATTTACATGCGACTAGTCTAACAGTGGATTAATTAAAAGGCATTGTTATTAGCATAAGGAAAAGGGTCCCCTTGACAGGGTGTACGGTCCCATATCCAGTAAGGAAATGTGATTGGGATGGACCAAATGTGATCAGTACATGCCAGTGTTTTGTTATTTCTACGTATTTCTGTTCCATCTCACTTTACACGTTACAGTTTTGAATAGTTGGAGCTAAGATGGCATTTATTTCCTCTGGATGTTCACCCAGTAAACAGCAATGCATTCATCTTTACGAGGGTTTTCCACTCCAGCTATGACCTCAGCGAATGGCATATAGCCATGGCTAACACTCTCACTCCATGAATTCTCTCATGCTATAAAGCAAAAGTGCATGGTAGAAGTAGAAACTGGAAATGTAGGTTCCTTCTGAACTTACAATCTGCTGTACCCAGAAAAATAGAACAATCCAATCAGGAAATGGATGGTGGATTTTTTTTATATATTTTATATGATTTTTAAAAATTTGTTTCATCCTGTTTGGCTAAAACCATTCTACTCCTTCTTCTAATGACCGTGTTGTTGCATGTGCGTGTATCATTGGGGTAATAAACACACACACACACAAACACAAACACACACACACACACACACACACACACACACCACGTGTGTGAGCGAGGGACGTAGGTAAAGAAGGACAGAGGGACACACCATCATCCTCAGCCAACCTCTAGTGCTGAACCCAGTGGGCCGAATAAAGCCTTGGTCCTTGCACAAAGGGAAATGACCCTGGATCTGGAATATAAGGTTTACATTCATGGTCATGCCATCTGCAGCTGGTCAGGTGTCAAGGTCTCGGGCCTGGGCCTTTTTGCACCGCCCATCCACTCTGATCAATACATCCCAGAGGGTGGAGATCGAAATGAAATACTCGGGGCCCACCTCCTAATAACATATTTGCAGCCATAAAGGTAAGGATTAACAAGGACAAATGACTCGGCTTGCCAGGTTACGCCGCCACGCTCGCTTGCCATGCATGAGGTTTTGGGCAGAGCGCCGGCCTGTCACTGGGTTCATTACCCTGACTGCGTTACGGACTGACGGCCTGAGCTCAATCACACCACGCCGGGAATGCCCACAAGATGAAAACATGGCTGGGTCAGGTGTGAATTCATCAACGCAGTCAGCACTCCCGCATAGTGCTAAATATGATAAACAAGCCAGAGGGCATCCATTATGCTTTTGTCAGATTCTTTAGTGTTGACATAAATAATAAATAGGGAGATTGATGGTTTTGGAGAGTCAAAAAATAGGGTGTTGTTTCCATAATTGCGAACGCAATAAACACCATCATTTGTGAAAGCTGTAATATATGTTCTGTAATGCAGGCTTGTATCAGACATGCTCGCTAACAGTGGCTTTGATTAGGGTGCTTCCTTTGCTCTTACGTAAGTAAAGGTTTAAACGTGAGAAGCCAAGTGTGTAGATATTGCAGGTTATTGCGCTCTCATTAATAATTGAAAGTGTGAAATGAACCTGATATATCACAAAAGGAGAGTCGTGGACGACGTACAGCTGGTGGCAAACAAGCAGAATGTCTTCTAAATGAAGTAGAAGAGCAGAGAAAAACCAAACACAGAGAAATGACTGTATCCTAATTTTGTTATATGCATAATTTAAATATGCAGTACATCATATTCATGCCATAATGAGGCAAGGAGAAGAAAATATATAAACCAACAGATTATCTGCACGCAAATTTAAATTTAAAGAGCAAAGAGAAACCATGGAATACACAGAGGACAAAACCTACTAGTAGAAGCAAAGCCTAAAGACCTGAAGTAATCCAGAAGTTTTTAGATAATCCTGATGATCCGTGAATGAATAATGTAATCCAGAAGTATTTAGATAATCCTAATGATCAGTGAATTAATAAAGTAATCCAGAAGTATTTAGGTAATCCCACTGCCCAGTGGTTATTAGGCACTGGAAATGAGACTACTATTATCTTTATAAAAGAAGAAAAGCATAATGAAGGAATGAATTTGGGCGCTGGGCTCCAGACTGACTCCTACAGCACAGGCCTTCATATTATTAGCTGCCTGTGGGAGAACAGAAGTTGTTCAGTAGCAGAAGTCACTCTTGTTTTAATGAACTTGTGAGGCCTGACCTTTCTGTGGGAGATTTAACATTCGCCTCTTGTCAGGCATGTATGACTGCTGGCCTGTGAATGCATAGGAGGTAATCAACATTGTTTAAATGCTTCTTTGCATATGCATGCATTGTTAATTAAATGCAAATCAGGCCAGGCACACCCATGCAGCGCCCCTTGTAACCTGCTTCTGAAGCCGTCTGGGAGAAGGTTATCACAGAAGGGGAATGATCCAATCTGCCCTGTGAATTCATCAGTTTGCTTTACTTTGGCCACTGCAACAGTTCTATTACATTATTTGGTCGATCTGCCAAACCCAGAGGCTTGTCTATAAGTGCTTTATCAGATGAGGAATATCTGACTGTTTGGAGAGTCTGAAGGAATGGAAAATAAATCTAGTATGCCAAGTACACATCCACCCCTTTTAAACATTTTGTCACACAAAGTTGTGAACTGAAATAATCAGAAACAAGTTCAACCTTGAAGCATGCATAGTGTGGCGTTAAGGCCTGTAAAACAGCATATGAATTATAGATCACAGGCGTATCGATTTTCATGTGAGTGAAGACAGCTGAAGCATCCCTGCCGACAGGTGTTGTCATTTCCTGTCAGCCACCGGACGGAGGGGGAGTGTGACGTCAGCGTCAGGGCGAGTCGCCGCACTTCTTGTGCGACGGCTGAGTGGGAAGGCCTGCCAATAATTTCGCTTCTTTCAGTGGAGGGGTTCAATATCAGAGGGGGAGCACACGACGCATCAAGAAATGGCAAGTGAGAGAAGGGGAGAAAGGGGGGAGTCTCCTGTGCCCCCTAGCCCCCGCACGAGAGATAATTCATGCAGACGTTCATAAACACTTTGGTAGGCATTTTGTCCTCAAACACGCCTAGACCCACTAAAAATGGAATTATTCCCAAGGGCTCTGTTGTGTCTGCTGCGGGATTTTTCTGCTTGGAGCTTTCTTAAAATCAGCCATGTTTGCTTTACCTGATGGCCTGTTTTTGTGTGTGATTTGTTTCACTCTTCTCATGGAAACTCACTGTCTGTGATTTGCTCAGATTAGGATCTGGAGGACAATAGGTCTGTGTGTGTGTGTGTGTGTGTGTGTGTGTGTGTGTGTGTGTGGATGTGCGTGTCTGTGGATGTGCGTGTGTGTTTCAGTGGGTGAGCGGGTGTGTGTGTGTGTGTGTCAGTGGGTGAGCGGGTGTGTGTGTGTGTGTGTGTGTCAGTGGGTGTGTGTGTGTGTGTGCACGTGTGCGTGTGCATGTGTGCGTGTGTGTCAGTGGGTGTGTGTGTGTGTGTGCGTGTGTGCGTGTGCATGTGCGTGTGCGTGCGCGTGCGTGCGCGTGTGTGTGTGTGCGTGTGCGTGTGCGTATGCGTGCGTGTGGGCGGGTGTGCGTGTGTGTGTCAGTGGGTGGGCGGGTGTGCCTACATGTGTGTATGGCTGTGACTCATAGGTCCATCTCTGTCTGCTAGCTTTGATTTTGCAGGCTGCGAGCCCATGACTAACAGCTAACAGCTGATGCTCTCTGATATCCAGGTGAGGAGGTTATTAAGAATGATGAGAGATAGATAGTCTGAAAAATAGACAGAAAGAGAGCGAGACTGATATAGAGAAAGAGAGACGTGTGTGTGCGTGCGTGCGTGCGTGTGTGTGTGTGTGTGGGTGTTGAAGATCTTAAAAAGCGCTTGGGGTGAGACTTTTTTCACCCACTTGTCTGGTGGCTAATAAAAGTGCTTGCATAAAATGAGAGAAATACATGAAAGCAATCAATATTTGATGTAACAGGCTGAGTCCCAGCATAGCCATGCGGGAAAGAGGAATCGAGACAAGATGAAAAATAGATTGCATTAATCCAGAGCTGTGATTTACCACAATTATGTCATCTATCTGAGGCTGGTGTTTGGGCACACAGAGAGAGAGAGAGAGAGAGAGAGAGAGAGAGAGAGAGAGAGAGAGAGAGAGAGAGACTGTCCATAAAAGAAAAGTAGATTTATCCTGGCCCTCTTATCCCCTCCTTTTAGGTCAGGGGCAAGAGGGAAACTCCACCACCCAGCCCTTCAGGCAGTGAGCTACAAGCAAAAGCAAGAGAGAGAGAGAGAGAGAGATGGAAAGTGGGAGAGGGAGGAGCAAAGGCCCAGGCGGGGAGCGCGCCAGCTATGCCAGGGCTCAGGGGCAGGGGCGTCCACATTCTCCTTCCCTGCTCAGCGGTCCATGACAACAAGGTGAGGTGGACGGCAGAGGTTAGCCCGAGCAGCTGCTTCCTGGGCCTGCACATTCCAGGCATTGAGGACCATCTGTCTGCATGTTCACTGAGCTACAAGGGAGCCATCTATCAGGCTACAGTCCCCCAGCTGCTGGTTCGTCAGGTCTGCTGCCTCTCTCCACAACACCCCCCCCCCCCAAACAATCCAACAATGAGAGCCCGTTCTTCACTTTGTGTCAGACAGAATGGTTGATTTGATTAAGTTTCGAGCTCTCATTATGTTAGGTAGGGGTGTAGAATTTCAATGATAATCCATAATGCATGACCAGCTTTTTTTTTTCTTCTTTTTTTCTTTTTTTTCCCCTTTTTTTTTTTTTCTTTTTTGTTGCCATGGTGACATAAATTCAAGGTTACTGGCTCAGACGCATAATTGGATGCGCATTGAGTGCTGAAGAGGTGCTGTTAAAATTCCCCTCATGAAAGTGGAGCATCAATCATGCTGTCGCAGATTGCAAAGTACTCATAATCAGATGAAATGCCTCAGAGAGTGAAAGAGTGAGAGAGAGGGAGAGAGAAAGAGGAGTGAATCAGAGAGCGAGAGAGACAGTATGAGAGTAAGACAGAGAGAGAGAGAGAGAGAGAGAGAGAGAGAGAGGAAAAGTGAAAAGAAGTTCTAGTATGTCTTAACACATCTTCTCACATCTTCTTTCTTTCTCCACCTCTTCTCTCTCTCTCTATTGCTGTGCTCCTATCTTCCACCCCCCACCCCCCCAACAACTCGTCCGATCTTTTCTGGTGTAGCAAAACTGGACCGTCTCAGTCAGCCTTGCAGGCTTTTTAATGCACTTTCGTGTAACTTGGTCTCACTTCATTTAGCTGCTATCAGGCTTAGGCAGAAAGCAGCGCAGGCCGAGACACTGCAGCCCAGGAATGATAGGGAATCAATTCTCACCACAGGGTGGTGGCCCTGTGACGACTGCAAGCTGCACGCCCTGGCTCATCAGACCCACTTTAACACCCGACAAGACGAGAGATTTCAGCACCTGGGTCTTCCTCTAAAGCCCTATTGCAAATCACACCATGTTCCCTGTGCCCATATGTCTGTTACTTGACCCTATTTTTCTCTTTTTGGGTTACCGAGATGGTCTCCCACCCCAGCCTTGCCAATCTTTTACATTTTGAGTGATGTATACTTATTTTACAGTGTAAAACATTGTTTAGGAAGTCTTTTCTCCATACTAGCTCATTTTACGCGTCAGGCAGTGCATGTACCTATACCACAGCAATCAAAAAGATACTGATCTCCATCATAAATTTAAATACGGATTTTAAAATAAGTCCGAGTAACCGCTTACAGACTACAGTCCAGCATGTTTTGCATGTAAAATCATTTTACTTTTTATACCTTTGCGATCTGTTATATCACATTGATCCTGATGAATAAATGGCATTATTAGCTTTCGCTGCTTTTGCTGTGCAGCACTCCGAACCAGAACCTCTTACTGAATAAGCGTCACTTGTGCGTGTCAACGGGGAGTAAGCACACTCAGCACGGTCGCATCGCCGGTAGTGGCTTTATGAGAAATACTCCAACCCGCATGAGCGCGATGGCTCCGTTTTTTAGATGCTGCCATACATATGAACTATGAACCACTCTTGCCTTATTAGAAAAAAAACAAACAGACAAAAAAAAAAAACCCACTGGAGTACTACGAACTGCTCCTACACGAGCTGAGACTCCAGCTACACGCGGCCTGTGAATATTCCGTCGTCAGATCAACAACGCACAGAGGGAAAAAAAATAACTCTAAATAAAGCGCAAGAGAGAAATTATTTCATTAGAAAGGGAAAGCGGGTTATTATCGGGACTTTCTGTCTTTTTAAAGGCAGGGAGGCAGCGAGGCAGACATTATTTTCAAGTCCAATTTCTTTTGCTGGTGCTGTGTTTATCAGTGAGCAGCTTGATGGCTATGTCTGAGCCTTCTCCGCAGGGATCTGGAAAGAGAGAGAGAGAGAGATCGCAATCAGCTTTTAATGAGCTTGTGATCCCGCACTCAGACGCATACTCGGCTGCACAGGTGCAGATCTGCCACAAAGTGCCTCATTTTAAAATTTATACCAGTCCAAGCCTGTCAACTGACTGTAAAGCTGACAGTGTTCACAGTGCTGATAGTTACTGTGGGTAGTGAGCATCTTGGTCTGTGCTTGACTGATAACGGCACCAGCGGGCCTCTCCGATCAAAGCTGCATTTACCAGAAGAGTAGTAGGGCCTTCTGTTATGGCAGCCGCCTGACACATTCTCTTCCTCACGGGCAGTTGGTCAAAATGAAAAACCTATTTTGTAGCAAACAAATTCGCCCAGATAGAACACTAACTTCTGAAGTTTAATTTTGTCTGTAGATATTTGTGTGACTTGACAATGCAATGAGCAAAATCAGATAAGCTGGCTTGGAAGATATGGGTCTGCCCTACAGCAAGATGTGAGGTACTTTAACGAGGCACTGGCATATGTGGAAATACGTGGCAGCCATTGTGAATGATGTTTACCTATAAGATCTACTTATAGGATATGGAATCTATATTAATTCTTGTCATGTGAAGAGGATTGTGTTTGGGGGGTGCTGGGCATTTGGGGGGTGAGGGGCATTAGTTACATTAAATAGTGCCACACTCAATGTTCAGTACAGTTACCGGTAGCTGTGTTTTTATATGGACACATCTACAGAACATATGTGATTCAAGATGCGATTGATGTACATAAGGTATACATTTAACAATAATTTTCCTGTGTACTATTAGCGTGTACTATATGAATATTGTGCCATTGTCAGCAGGATTTAACACTCGGGAACTTAACACCAAATCTTGAACTGGATGAATTTATTTCCCTTTAAAATGGGCCAAACAGTTAACAACATGTTCCTGTAAAAAATGATTAGCAGAACCACAACTGTGGAAATACAAGACCAGAGAACAGATATTGCACAAAACCCACAGCTGTTAACTTTAAATTTAGATTTGTTCATGTTTTCATTATTTGTAAACTATCTCTTTCGCTTACAGTTGAGTGTACCGAATAAACATGGGACCTAAAAATCCTTAAGAACGAGTGGGCCTGTCCTACAAACATGGCATGAACAAAACCGACGTTTCAAAGGGCTAATTGCAGCTTTAAAGGCAGTGTATGGGCAACCAGCTGGAGAGGTAGTGGGCTCTTCCTCCAGCTTCTCTCTCAGTTGTGCTGCCAGAGCTTTGTCAAGTGTGCGTGGACCTCGTTCCTCTCTCCTTGGCATTTGGGCCATGCCCTGGGGCTTCGGCCCGGCCGCGGAGAGGCGCCCCGCTGAATCCAACCTGGCAGACCGCTCAGGGAACAGCTGTTTGGGATCAAGCTAAATTTGGTCTGAGCCAAGCTCCATTTGCGTCAATTCATTACAGATGTTTTTCTGTTGTTGTTTTTTTGCCCTGTAGAATTAATGGTGAGAGGGGCAGCTAGATTGAAATCTTTAGTGTTTTAGCTACCAGAATAAAGAGCAAACTGGACATAAGTCATGTGACAAAAAAGTGCACAAGCAACAGTGGGCAGTTCAGTGAGAAAAGCTCACTACCCAGACAACCAGGATTTTTATCCTTTCTGTTTATTGTCTCAGCAGACACACACATGTTTCTGATTGAGGCACTGGCTGAGAACTGTTTTCTCCCTTTTATTGGGTACAGAAATGTTGACTTCCTATGGCCTGTGGCTCAGTGGGCCTTTGTGTCTTTCAGGTATGAGACACCTATATGATTTTTCTCAAGCCCAGCACAAAAAGAGGTCTCTAAGGAAAGTGTTCCCAGGTCTTAAGAGGCTACAAACCTTTTTACCACTGAGGTTTGCCTGAACCTGTGTGAGTTCAGACCAGGAATCAGGCCCGGCAAGACTCCCAGTCTTGGGGTCTGGGCCACATAGTCCATGCATAATGTGGCCTTCCCCCTGCTGTTCACAAGGTCAAGGTTAGTGGGTCAGTGCTCCGTGGCTTAGTAAATGGGCGTGCTTTTTCTTCATAATGGATTACATACTTGGCGACAGCTAGGTGCATACTGACACTTTATCAAGGACAGGGAATGATGTCAGGGCCGAGCGGATGTGGATTTGAGCTCCCAAACATATAGTTGGAGCATCTCGATAGATATTAGACTCAGAAGAGGGATAACACCCAACCTGGACCTACACTGATAGAGTGTAATAACGCATTGTGTGGGCTCCGACCAACTGAAGGATAGTTGTGTGATTTATACAGGGGAATTGTATTTGCTAAGTAGGAGGCATAATTGAATAAAGCAGCTTTGGACCTAGCGCTGGAGACTTGAGATGGGGTGAATATTTATTCTATCTTACTTTAAAGAGGCAAGATAAGGACATGCCATGTTTGTGTTGTGCTCTCATTTCCTAGCATCAAAGGTAATGCAGTTTCTCAGGAAACCTCTAAAGATTTACACTTGTGGTGGTGCACAGTAATAATGTTTGGATTTTTGATCTGAAACCATATTAAAAACAGCCATGTGCCTAATAAAGCCACTACACTAGGTTTCTGCATCACAATAACAAAATTTACATTTAAAAGTAATCATCCTCTCACATAGCATTTTAGGCTCTCTCTCTCTCTCTCTCTCTCTCTCTCTCTCTCTCTCTCTCTCTCTCTCTCACACACTTTGGCAGTTGTGGGCTGTAAATGTTTAAGGTGGCAGGAGGAGGGGCCAATGGGTGGGAGAGGTTGTGGGGGGGGGCTCTGAATGACCGAGACACAAAAGGGCCTCTATGTGTGTTGAGGAGGTCACATCTGCCCTTCTCTCTCTCTCTCTCTCTCTCTCTCTCCCTCTATCTCTCCCTCTCTCTCTCCCTCTCTCCCTCCCTCTCTCTCTCTGTCTCTCTCTCTCTCTCCCTCTCTCCCTCCCTCTCTCTCTCCCTCTCTCTCTCCCTCTCTCCCCGCTCTCTCTCCCTCCCTCTCTCTCTCTCTCCCTCTCTCTCTCCCTCTCTCTCTCTCCCTCCCTCTCTCTCCGTCTCTCTCTCTCCCTCTCTCTCCCTCTCTCCCCCTCTCTCTCTCCCTCTCTCTCTCCCTCTCTCCCTCTCTCTCTCCCTCTCTCTCTCTCTCTCTCTCTCTCTCTCTCTCTCTCTCTCTCTCCCTCTCCCTCTCCCTGCTGCTACTCAGTAGCAGTGCCTCTGAGCGGGGCCTCTGCCCCCTGGCCGTGCCTCCTGTGCTACGATGACATTTCACCGGGTGTCATTACAGGCTTGGACACTCTATCCTCCATTGCCCAGCCACAAGTATGAAAACACCATGTGAATGGCCCCTATGACGCTGCAGTGGTGCACCTCAAGGTAATGGCTGAATCATAAAATTAACATTATTGCAATAGTGTATCAAAGAAATAAATATAAAAGGAAAAAATCACAGTTCTGTTTGTAAAAATGATTCAAATAAAATTTTGAAGGTTATTTTGGTTTGATGGTTGATTTTGCAGGATTTTGCAGGACAGTGCAGGATGGTCTGGATCAGCACAGCGCAGTGCAGGACAATGCAGAGGTTATGGAACAGTGTGGGGGGGCGCAAGACAGTGCAGGAGGGTACAAGACTATGCAGGAGGGTGTAGGAAATTTCAGGAAGGATGCAGGGTAGTGTGGGGGTTGCAGGACAGTGTGCCGTTGTGTGACAGTGCAGGACAGTGCAGGATTTTTCAGAAGGCAGGGTGCGGGACAATTCCGGAGGGTGTGAGACAATGCAGGGAGTTGCAGGTGTGCGCGATGGGGAGCATTCACTCCCATTGTCCACTGTGTGAGCAGGTGCTTGCAGTGGCAGTGATTCAGACAGATGTCTAGGGCTTGTGAAGGTCAGTGGGCAGATTTAGGGACATGTGAACCCTGCTCCTAGAAGAGGTGTGCCAGGCGCTCGACGTACTCACCTGCCCCTAAAGAGCTAGTCTGGGCTAATCTGGGCCGTGGAGATCAGATCCGCCATCGACTGAGTAAACAGTGATTAAAGATATTCACCTCTAATGAGCCTGTGAGTGGGGAGGGAAACTGTAGAAATCGTTAGCTTACAGTGCAAGGCCCCGCTGCTGTCTACGCTGTGTCTGGCTCGATACTGTCTGCGGCTGTCAGTGCCAAGCTCACTCTCTGACTGGCCAAATTAGTCCCAAGGTCACTCGCTCTGTATGGACTTTCTATATTCGATTTGAAACATATAGACTCACTGCATTCCAACTGTGAGGACCCACAGGGCTTCAGTACACTGTAAAACACTCAGATGGTGACGGCTTTATTGAAATGATATATGAAGACCAGTTGCCTTGGTCTGTCTGAGCTGCAGAGGCTGTACTCAGCGTAACATACCTCAATTCATTTTGGCCAACTCTAATGAGCCACAGCAATAATTTTTTCTTGCACACACCTGCACTCGTTCTGTTTCCCGCCAAGACACAATTATAAAGGCAGCTTTTGGAAAATGTACTTTTTGATCTTACAGATAGGGGATAATACTGCCCAAATTGGTGACCACTGCCCTGAATGACAAAAAACAGCTCAATGGGGAAAAAAGGCTCAATGAAACAATCGTTTTAAAAGGTGACAGAGGGAGTCACAGCAGGTCACAGGAGTCTGATAGTTCCCATTCAAGTCCTAATTGCTGGTAGAGAGATAGAGAGGCCCATGTGTGTTTCATGGAGGGGCCTTAAACGTGGAGGAGAGCTGATTTATGGTGGAATGACCTCACAGAGAGACCCTCTGATGAGCAAACGAATGCAAAGCATTCTGAGCGTCCCGGCTGTGGCTGGCTGAAGAGGGAGGAGGATCCATGGGGAATCTTCTCTGAGTCAGAGCAGTGGTTAGCAGAAAGGGCTGCTCTGACTCCACTCCATCTGGGACCGGGAGGTCAATCTAGGAGAGGATAGACTGGTTAAATGAATAAGGGCCTGGGTCCCAGGATCCACTGTTTCGGAAAAAGGTCCTGCTTGGCAGCACCACACGGCTCGGCGAAGCCCACTGTGACACAGTCCAGTGTCATGCAGGGGCATGGTCACATGGGTGGAACAGGTTGGCAGCTGCCACGCTGGAAAACAAGGCTTGCCACCCCAGTTGGCACCTCAATTCAATTCTTAAAATGAAATAAAATAAAGAAATTAAATTAAACAATTACCTTTGTCATAATTTTAGTTATATTTTAGATTAGACATTTTCTTAAAACAGAATCGACAAAATAAACTGTGCAAGTGCATTTTAAACAAATGTACATTCGGACTGGATTACAATTCATTCTTCTGACTGTCTCAGCAAGAATTCTTCCAATTCCAATTATTGGCTGTGAATGACACTAATGGCATTTTGTAAAATCTTGCAGCATATGCCACCACTCCACTATCTGTGCAACCTTGCTTGTTAGATCAGTCTCTGAGTGTGTCAGTCGTGTAACTGATATGCTTGGATGCAGGTGAGTAATACATTTTTTTGTTTCCACATAAAAAAAGATATTCCCAGTATCATTTCGTGCAACAGACTTGATGCATCCCAATTAGTTCTTCATGCTGATTTAAATAATTAAAATAACACTGTATGTATTTTAGCCAAATCCTTTAGGTATTAGGAAATACAGAGCAAATCTTAAGCCAATACAGTCATTATATGCCCATTCATTTTAACAGGTAAAATGCTATATTTTATAAATGCAGCTTTACTCTATTAAATAATTAGGTGGCACTGCCCATCAGAATATCCACATGCCCTCTTTCCACCCCATGTAGAAAATTCTGGACACACACTGGATTTATGCCCACTGAAGGCGTCCATCTGGGTGGGGCAACATTGATGTCCCTTGCAGGAGATGACGACATCCTTGGAGATGAATGTGTTGCACGTGTTGTTGTGCATAAGTGGAGCGGAGAGTGTGTTTGGGGGGGGCGTGTTCGGACACGAGAGAGGCGCACGGTAGCACGCCGGCACGTACACACTGCCGGGTCTCCGAGAGCTGTGCTAGTGTGTTGAGAAGTAATCACTGCCATGTGTGATAGTTTTAGATGGAGAGCCGAGAGGATGGGTGTGTACACGCGCGTGTGTGTGTGTGTGTGTGTGTGTGGTGGATATGGTGGTGGGTGCGTGGTGTGGGGTTCTGCATGTGCGTTTCATTGTTGCAAATCAAAGTTGGATTGAACACAAGGGGTGGGGGTCAAATGTAACTGTCATCAGTATTCGTGCGTGCGTGCGTGCGTACGCTTGTGCGTGCGCAGAAGAGAAGAATGCTTGTAGTCACATTTACTGTAGTGGCTCATATGTGTTCAGCCTGTGCACGCAAGTGACGGAGTTCATCTTTCATCTCCTGAAGAGCGCTTGAAACAAAACAGCGCATCACAACCACAGCCACGTTCAAGAGAGCAGCGGAAACGGCTCTGACAGATCTGGTGCTTCCCTGTGCTGTGAGCCACATGTTTGTGCTTTGATTTTTAGCTCATCCTGACCGATCCAGCGCTGGGACCACTTGTGGGACAGAAGGCCTTCGCTCGGTGGTCTTGTGAGACTGTGTGGCTTTTAAGCTTCGCAAATGTACGAGGTGGACGTGAGGGTACCGCCAATGGCGCTTGTTCGCTCTGCAACTCAGACGAGGACGCTCACCTCTCCTTAGAAAGCCCCCAAACACAGTGATAGCATCGGATCTCTCTGCCGGATAGGCGCTAAAAGCTACGGGCCACACTGGCAGTGGGTTTTCATGCTGTCATTGTAGCTTTAAATGAGTCCTTTCACTAGCATAAAGGGGTCAGCCGGGGCTCTTAGCAATTCACTGTGCCATTCATGCAGGGCTACCTGACCTTGGCCAGCTTTCATCCACGATTCCGCACACTTCGGGTTTCTTGGGCCGCTCGGCCGACACCAAAGTTCCTGTTACACTCTGTCCTTTGCCATTCCAGATGACACGTATGCCTTGATGTAACTGCAAGCGATGCCCAAATATCACTCAAGTTCTGTAACACTCTCTGTAACGCTCTGTAACACTGTAACAGAGCTGAGAGAACCTCAGCTCTGCCTACGAGGCCCGCACTACCACGACTGGTCAGTCATCCAGGCCTGGAGCCGTTGGGATGCAGCTTGTCTCGCGGTTGTCTCGTGGTTTACAGTCGGCTGCGTGCTAGCTCTGTGGTTCGAAGCCTGGTCTCGCTCGTCTGCTAGTTCAGGCTCGTAAAGGTTCTGTTTTATGGGGCTCATTACACTGAGCTAAAAGGACTAGTTTGTACATTTCAGACTAATGGCACCTTTTCAGGAATCAGTTTGAAATGTGGATCTAAAGTGCCTTAGACAAGCGTGGACAGGGTAAAGACCCTGAACTGATCCCTGAACTGCACCCTACTCTGCCAGAAGGATTGATATTGTAATTGGGGGGAAGCTGAAATAATGACTGTGCGCGCTAGGAGCCTCGAACCGTGCCCCGTGGCCCATTACAATGGCATCTCTCTCTCTCTCTCTCCCTCCCCACTGCACACACAGTAGCTGCTTGGCTGCATTGTACTGAGGGGCACGGTGGCGACTGTTCCAATCACTCTTGTTTTTAAGTGACATCCCCTCCTTTTTCCCCCTCCAAAGAGAGATAATTGCATTTCATCGGGGGCCTGAATGTGGCCCGGCGCGGCAGGGGCTGGCTGGGAGTGCAGCCCTGCCTGTGCCGTCTGTAATTTAAGGCCGGCTCTTATCTGCGCCATCGCCCTGGATTGTAAATTCAAGGAGCAACAGTGTTGGAGGACTCTCCTGTTTTTTTTTAAGCGTGGCCCCATTACTGGGGGCTGAGAGGGGATGGTGGCTTTTAGTGGCAAATGGGCCCTGGCTGGATGGGGCTCATCCATGCGCTTTACAAATGACTGCGGTGTGAGTGGAGGGAGGCAGACCGGCAGACGGCCGCCCAGAAGAGGCCGGGATTCACACGCCCCCACCCCCCACCCCCCACAACATCACCGCCCCGCCTCCTCTCCTCGACACCGGCCACCTCCAGCCCGTGATGGGCCGAGAGTGAGAGCCCTGGCTGCTTCTCACTGCTGGTAATTACTGCTATTAAAGCTAATCCCACTACCATTCAGGCCTGCTTTTGTTTTGGGATTTAGCTCCTCGATGCTTGGAGAGTTTCTCCTTTCAGCCCGGCGCACAAAAGAGACATTTTTTTGAGTTGGTAATTATCTGCTATATCCTTTCCACTGGGAACACACAGTAAAATAACGCCCTTCGTCTGCTGGAGATAGCGACTGCGTGGAGAGACACGGTCCTTGCATTTCATCCCACACACGGCATATAATCAGAGTGATAATGGCACAAATGTGTGCTGGACATTATTGAGAGATTAACGAGATAGAGGGGAACTTTATCAATCTTGCTGGCAACACAATAAATGTAATTATATTCTGTGCTTATTAACATGGTGGCATTGCAGGGTTGTAATTTACAGCCAATAATTGGGTCCCTATTTTTATGATGTCTAATCCACTATTAATCATATTGATGGTTAAGTAAATGTAGCGCAAAAATTCACATTTTCTTCTATTTCCTCTGACAAATCTCTGATCCTACTGTTTGCCATGTTGCACATCAATTAACAATTTCAGCACTAATTTACAAAAATGTGACTCCACAGACATCCATATTCCCTGATAAGCACTAATGAGAGATCACAACACTTTGCCCTAATGACTTTGTTGCCATCGTTAATTAGGTATTTCTAGTCTTTTATCTTTAGTTTCATAAATAAATCTTTGGGTGCCCTTTAGCAACCAGACACATGCATGAACTCTCACTCGCTTCACTTTATCTTACAGTCAGTCACATGTCTAATTTCAATCAACACTTTTATGAGACTTTTGTGTTGGTGATAGCTAATTGCTAGCTGCTTGCGGGGCAATCTGTATTGTCCTGATGTCGAATATGACAACATGTTGACCTAGGATCAGCGCTCTGGGATTTAACATCATTAGAAAGGCACCTGATATAGTGGAAAGAGCTGCAGCTTTTGTTTGAGTGACAGGCTTAGTCCGAACAGACTGGTCGGATCGCAGTGAGTACCTGTCGCGTGTCACCGCTACGTCGCTCGACCCTTTCAGAGCCCAGCCTTCTTCCAGATGGCTCCTCGCTTCCTGGTCCCGGACCTGCTGTGCTGGGACCTCTCCTGATTGGCTAGGCCAGCTGCTCTCCTGCTTCCTCAGATGTGATTGACAGGGGCCTTCACCAAACAGGTTTTTTTTCATACACTCAGTAATTGATTGACAGTCTCTGTGGCTTATGGCTCTCCACTGGTGATTTTGGGCAAAACATCATTCGATTTAGACACATAAGTAGGAAGACAATAACACAACTATGTGGAACCCCCTAGCAAAGTCTGCTATTTGGCTATCGGACAATCATGGAACAGGTGCTTCAAATCATTACTTCAAATCTCATTCTGATGGAAGGAGATCATGCCAGGAGAGTCGATGGGGCCTTGACATTACCCAGAACACCATGCCCTGTTAAACCTGAGTGCTGGCCCGAAGGTATGCCACCTGCCTCTGGATAAACACGGGATGAGTCCCTGGAAATGTTTGAAGCCTTGAAGAGATGGTAGCCTCCAGGTCCAGGCAACAGGCCGGTCGGGCTGAAAGCAGCTGAAAGAGGGGGCAGATGAGGCAGCAGAGGGCAGCAGACGAGGCAGCAGACGGCTTGGCAGCCTCAGGCAAGGCAAAGGAAGCAGCATTCTGGGTGAGGCGAACGGTGGCCCATACTGCGTCTCTGGTGTTTTGTGCAAGCCGTACTGTGGCCTATTCCCAGAAAGCGACGTTAGTGTCATACTGGTAAACGGCATCTTAACCATTAGCACGGGTTTTTACACTCAGCTGTTGTGTCAAATTGCTTTGGGAAAGGTCTGACTGACTCATGTGTGTACCGAACAAGTGCCTGTATGTTTTAGCTCTTATTTTCTTCCAAGCAAACCTTTCCCATTGTATTCAGACGTCACAAACAACCCTTTTA
The DNA here is from genome assembly GCF_041902795.1 of Electrophorus electricus. Taxonomy (NCBI): domain Eukaryota; kingdom Metazoa; phylum Chordata; class Actinopteri; order Gymnotiformes; family Gymnotidae; genus Electrophorus; species Electrophorus electricus. The sequence continues at coordinate 28,747,927 of NC_137506.1, read as the reverse complement.
TGACTTTTTTATGGCTATCGGTGAATAATGCACATGGGCCTGCTCCTGGAGAACCGTTGGAGAGCAGGAGTGGTGTTACAGAAAGACGGAGGCTGGAGCTTGCTGATCCTCAGCCATCTGGTCCAGTGGAGCTGTGGAAGGAGCATTTGAGCTCGTTAGCGCCCAACTCCCACAGAGCTCCCACTGTCTGGCTTAAAGCAAGAGAGCCGTGAGTGACATCGTTGCCCACTCGCTAAAACATCAGCACAGGCAGGAGGCATATGCGAGCAAAAATCTACAGGGTATCTTTGGAGAAATGGCTAGGGAGAAACCCTGTGTGAGAGACTTGTCTGTGTGTGCGTGTGAGCATATATGTGTGTGTGTGTGTGTGTGTGTGTGTGTGTTTGTGTGTGTGTGGATGTGGATAACACAAATCAGAAACTTGGCTGATGGCAGGGTATGATAAACTCAAATCCCCAGCGCAGCTCCAGGACATTTTTTTCCCCTCAAGGGGGACTCATGGGATAGCGGTGTAAATGCGTCGGCGAAGCTGTCAGCGCACAGCTGTGACCTCACAGGGATGCAGACCATGTTTCCACAGATCAACTCTCATAAGAGCCCCGCGCTGGGCTCCCCGTAATACACTTATTGGAGCTGACACTAAGTCCAGACTTGGGTTTGGATCCACCGACCTCGGCTGCATTAATCGCATTCAACATGTTCCAGTCATCAATGCTCATTGTGGTGGTCGTCCGTTCGCGTTGACATGTTGTCTGCTAAGCAATTTTGTAGGATGTAATCTTATTACTCTTCTATGGGAGAGAAGGCATGCCTGACACGATGGAACTTTGAAACAACGTTTCTTTTTAAAATATGCTGATGCCTCGAAAAACTGCGCATGTCCAAGAGCATTATGAGTCTGAAACGTGAATTTGTTTCCGGTGGTTTCTGAGGGGGTGTGCATAATTTGTATCAAACAAAGATCATGTTTCATATGCTGCACAGCAGACTGATGGGCCGCAATGGTGAAAAGTCACCCAGTGAATTACCATGTGATGTCAGCATGAATCAGCCTCTCTCTCTCTCTCTCTCTCTCTCTCTCTCTCTCTCTCTCTCGCCTGCACCCCCCCACCCCCCATCCTGCCTTACGTCCATTTGGTTCTTATTTACCCCATCTCCAGGCCAATAAAACTACTAGTCAATTAAAACAGTATAGGCACTTCATAGTCAGGAAATAGACCAATTAAAAAAAAGCACAGAATGAGACCGGGGCAATTTCTTAGAAATAAAAATGCAAGCAGCAGGAGTCGAGCAGCCAGTTTGGGGCATCGTGGTGCAGGGGATTCAACTTCAGCCTGGTGGTGCACTGCTGGCCACTGATAAAGCCTCTTGTCAGTCATCGGCGAGACTCTAGCCTGTCAGGACGTCGGGACATCAAAGGCAGTCTGGTACAGTGCCAGGGGGCGAGAGGAGAGGAGAGCGAAAGTGGGATTGGTGGAGACCAAGGAGTCGGGGTCTCATCCAACCTCAGCCTCCATCTGCAGCCTGGAATCAAGGGCTGATTAAGTGATCTGAGGCGATGGTGAGAGGAGTCCCAAAGGTCCCAAAGAGGTCACGGCGTCGTTCGGCGCTGTCGTTTATGGCCAGGGCGTGCTTTACGACTCGGGCTGGGCTGCGTGTGCTGAAGGGAAGCGAGAGAATCAGACAGCATATTATTGTTTATGTATGGGCCTCTGTCATGCAGGGATTGGTGCGTGATACACAGGCGTCTCTGTGCACCCGTGCTGCATCCCAAAGAACATTTGATGGTGGAGTTCCAGCACTTCGCATTCCTGTGCCATCCAGCTGCGTATTTAGAGGAGAACGCGAGGTCATTTATTTTTACAATCGCCCTCCGTGCCATTTAAAAAACATGCTCATTTGGTCTTTATTCATTCATAAAGTGACACATTTATGTTATAGCCGATGTCTCCATTTCAAAGAGCAGAATCACATATCAATGGAACAAATAACCATTTGGTGGCACATATTTAGCAATTATTGGCAAGTTTCAAAGCCAAGTTTCAGATTGATACACACAGTGCCAGATGGCCATTGATGACATCATTTTTCAGCCAAATGTAGAATATGGAATGTTTTCATTTGCCATTTAATGTTAAGGACACATTGCCATGCACAAACAATGAATCTTACTCCCAAAACCAAACTAGCTCTTTCTTTTAGAATTTAACCAACCACTGAATAATGTGTTGTTTGGTTGGTTGTTGATATTCGTGAATTGGATAATGAATATAATTTGATGCCAAGTGGATTGGTCAAAAACCACTGTTGGGTGGTTAATGAATAGTAATAGATACTGTTAGGGTTTTTGAAGTGGGAACTGGTCCTTGACATGTACAGCACCACTTGAGCAGTAACTGCAGGGATTTCTCATCTATATCCGCATGGCCAGTGCGACGGACAGATGAAGACAATTGTGTGAATACACAATTTATGAATGTTTACAGCTCATTCTATATTTACAAGTACTTATGAATTCCTTTTGAAAAGCATGGTGTTTTATCATTTCAATTTAATCATTTGAAAATCAAACCTGTATCATTTTGAATATGCATTACAGAGTCCAGGCATATAGTACCTCAGGCCACCATCAATGGACTAAATGTTGTTATTGTCAGTTCTAGCTAATTTGCTCTACACATGGTTGGATGTGCTAAGGAAACCTCCGAGGGAGGGTGCCTGAAGAGTTGTGAGTTTCTTTAAAGTCAAAGACATTAAAGACACCTATAGGAAATATCACCTAAGCACCTCCAAATGTGATGCTCAGTCTGCCCAGGTGATGCAAATCCCCCAGGACTCGGGAACTGACCTTCCTTAGACATGAAGTGAGCAGGGGTCAGATACTCCTCCCGGACCTGAAGAAAACAACACATCTACTTCAGAATCGGGTGCGGAATAATAATGAAACCTCATGGTGCAGCAAGCAAGCAGTGGCATGTTTAGGGAGGGACCCCGGGGTGGCAATGGCCCTCACAGAAACATGACTGACCATCAAAGGTGCCCTTCCTTTGCTAAAGCTGGCAGCTGACTGGTTGTCAGTGCCCGAATTGCCAATGACATTTGAAGTTCAAGCATGTAGTTTTTCAAAGTGTGAGAAGATATTTATTTCCGAAAAGAGAGAAGGGTAAGAGAACTCAACATTCGAAAAGAGGAGCCTAGCCTAGGGGTGAGGGGTGGCAATGGGCCTGGTGGGGTCCTTTGCTGTTTTATAGAGGCTATATAAACCACAAAGGCAGACACACACCAGACACACAAAAATGCTTTTAGTGTTTTATTGTTGTTGTGCATCAAAGCGTCTCGATAAGATTAGCATCGCTAAAGATGTGAAGCACGATGGATTGTGAGTTTAAAATGTTGGGATGAGCTGGATTATGAGTTCGAAATGTCATGCTCTATGAGGAAGCAGTTTATTCATTCACTGCTGCACGTACTATGGTTATCTGAAACTAGAAATTTAAGGGAGGAGTGAATAGTCGCCACTCATCTGTTAGTCGGTTCTTTTGGAAGTATGCAATGTGATTTTAACTGTTAGCAGACACCTTTGCTTGTCATGTTACCCACGTGGAAGTCAAATTTCATTATTCATCTGACTTCATGCTGTGTTTGGCCCTCTGAAACCAGTGTCTGGTGGCAAGCTGTTGCATGCCTGCTGCAGCCACCAGGGATCTGTTTCCCACCTCTCCTGCTGACCCCAGCCCCGCTTCCCCAAACCTCAGCCTTAATGTGAGAAACCACTAAAGCTATCTCGAGTCCGTGGGAATGCGCTATTAGCATATCGGCCTACGCAGGCCAGACCTTTTCCTCAGAATGCCTCTGCAAGCACTCAGTGAAAATCACTGCGCTGCTTCTGTTTCAGAGGGAAATGGACATGATGGGCTCCAGCCATACAATTGTGGGCCCTCGCTGCCCTCCACAGGGACTCTCTGTCAGGCTTCACATGGCACACACTTGCAAGGATGACACCGAAAGTTCAGAGTTAAGCTAAGCTCACCGGCTGGGTCGCTCTGCAACTGACACTGCGTTAATTCCTAGTTAACTGTTCGTATGGGAAATCAATGCTAGCACCGGGGATGGTGAGGATCGATGTGACAATTATTCTTGGGGTTTCTTGCTTAGGAAATTGCATGTGCGTCGCATGTTCTGGAGGGTAACGGAATCTGACGACACACTGCACCTGGTACATAAGGGCTTTGTGTGTAGCGTCTAAAAACACATGGCCTGCCATCATCTGCAGTATCTGGGGATGGAATTCTGTCAGAGCACACATATTTTTCACAAATTACCTCTTCTCTTTACCACTTTGAGTAACCCCAAATGATGCTCCTATTTGTCTAACATTATAGTCCAGAGTAGCCGGGGAATTTCGAGGTGAAGTTTAATAGCCTACTAATGCGCCGATGTGCGTGGGTTTGTCTGCGAATGCACATGTGCGCGAGCGCTCAGCATCTCGGAGTGCGAAGCAGCTACTTAGCATTGTAAAGACATTAACTCCCAGAACCATTTGCTTGTGATTTAACATGTGCTGCATGCCGGAGTTCATGAAAATGCAATTATATATCAGGAATAGCAATTTATATACATAGTATTGTTTACTGTAAGCCACTTGACAGAGATAGATCCAGCTGAAACCTTGCCTCATACCATAACCACCTGCTGGCACAAAATGAGATGGCATTCCTCATACACCCCCCCCCCCCCGGCCCCCCGCGCGCCTTTTCTGTCACAAATATCTGGATGGAGTTACCCTGGTATGTACTATTCTTCTATCCTTAAAAACACTCTCCGCATAGACAGTGCAGAATTTATGACTCAAAACAAAAGCGGCTACGTTCCTCGTCTGTGGCTTGATCCCCCGCCACGCCTGCCAAACGTACCTGAGCCAAATATGCCGGCTCTATCTCGGCGCTGTCCAATGAGCTCCGCCGCTGAGCCATGCTGGCGAGTTTTGTGACCTGATTCCGACTTCAGCCCACAATTCTTCAGTCACTGCAGCTGCGGAGAGCAGGCGTCCTTCCCAAATGAGAGAGGACGTTGCTCTTGTGTGCCAGGTAAGCAGTGGGCCTGAGAAGCACAAAGAGATCAACGTGTGACATGTTGACAGGCCTGGAACAACTTCAGCATGTTACAAGAACACTGGCCTATAAACAGATGCGTGTAGTAAGATGATAGACTTGTAAAGAAAGCAACATGTTACAGGAATACAGGGGTGTATCGAAATCAACACATAATGATATGATAGGCCTGTAAAGAGACCAGAATAATGAGAGTATAAGCCCATAATGAGCTGAATTTGAGAATATTTTAAAATAGTTTTCAAAAGGATTCTTCTGTTTAAGCCACTAAAATGACTTTGCTCAACTTGCTCAACAGTGCATGCTTATTTTTGTGTACAGAGCAACTGTGTGTGTGTGTGTGTTGGAGGTCAGATATGATTGACGGGAAGAACAGATGGTGGATGAAGTCTCCACTCCAGACTCCGACTGGGGGAATTCCTGCTTTTGTTTCTCCCTTATCCGCTGTAAGGCGAGTGCATGAAGCTCTCCCTCCATGTGCCAGTCTCGGACCTCTCCTGCGCTGCACACACATCCTGTCCAAAAGCACATTACGCATTACCATTGCCTGGAGGAAATCCTTCCCATATATACACAGACACAGACACATGCTGTGTGCATCTACAGAATACACATGCGTGTATACAGCCAAATCACTCACTTGTGATATTCTGTTACCATGTCTGTTTCCCATAAGAAGCAGCTTCAGAAATGCACACTTACAGTGACAGCCTGGAGTTTCGGGAGGGAAAAACATAAACAAACAAACAAACAAACATACAAACAAACAAACAAAAACCCCTAAGGAACCGGGAGAGGTGTTTGTGTGGTCACTGCTCTGTCCCTGTGACAGCCCGTGGCTGAATTCATGTATACATGCACTCGGTTGCATCTGCCTGACTCCCCTGCCTCCCCGCCAGCGCGGCTCATCGTTAGCGGCTCTTTGAGTCGAACCCCTCGCCGTCTCCCGGCCTCCTGGGCTACCTTGACATGGATCTGATGCCCGTGACATGTCTGAGATTGGGGGCTGTTTTCTCTCTCCCTCTTTCTCCTTCTCTCCTTCTCGCTGTCTCTCGCTCCCTCTCTCTCTCGCTCTGCCTCCCCTTTGTTGCTCTGCTGTCTCAGCACTAGCTGTCAGTCTGAGGAGCGGCTGCTTCGCAGCTTTAATAGGGTTTTCTCCAATTGCCTCCTTTTGGGGCACCTGGTGTTTGGAGATCGGCTGTGGCTTGACTGAAAAAGTATGGCACAGAGTTTACCCAGACTCCATATTTTATATGTATAACAGACACTGTAGACCTGTAGACTCCATATTTTATATGTATAACAGACACTGTAGACCTGTAGACTCCATATTTTATATGTATAACAGACACTATAGACCTGACTTCATATTTTATATGTATAACAGACACTATAGACCTGTAGACTCCATATTTTATATGTATAACAGACACTGTAGACCTGCAGACTCCATATTTTATATGTATAACAGACACTGTAGACCTGCAGACTCCATATTTTATATGTATAACAGACACTGTAGACCTGTAGACTCCATATTTTATATGTATAACAGACACTGTAGACCTGACTTCATATTTTATATGTATAACATATTCTGTAGACTGAGCATTTTTTATGCTAGCAGGTTTGGAGTATGTTGTCTGTGCTTCTTAAAGTAGATAGCCGAATGAAAAGATGAAGACATAAATAGTGTTATCCTACACACTTAGTATCATAAAAAACACTGCTGCCTGCTAATTTGTGTTACCCTCTAAATTTATAAATAGTACCCTAATACTCACACACACACACACACACACACACACACACACACACACACACACACACACACACACAGAAAAAGGTACATGTTTTCTTTATCTCTCAATGATATAGGGGCACACAGTATAAATCAGTAATATGCCAGCCATGCTCATGAAACCTTAGCACTTAAGGCAGCGTGGCTGCAGTGGGAAGTGCTATAGGAGAGCAATCCTAACCCAGCAGCCTCACGGGGCCCTAAAGCTGATAGGCAGGCATGGCCAGAAGATGGCCTGCCTGCAGAAGGCCCAGCATAAACACCGACTCCAGTGTCTTAACACGGACGTCTCTCGTTTCAGGACAGCTGTGGCCCACACACACACACACACACACACGCATGGAAGTGCAAAGAATTGCCAGCGGCCCCTCTGGAGTCAGACGCCTGCGTGTTTTTGTTTTTGTTTGTTTGTTTTGTCCTCGGCCCCTGAACCTATCAGACATCAGAGCTGCATTCAAAAGTCCAAATCCAATGTGTCTGCTCCATAGCTACTACCCAGAGTTCTGTACTGACTCCTGATCTGCGGTTCAGTTTATACAATCCACCTGCTGTTTACACCTACTGCACGCCAGCAAGTTCCGTTTGACTTTTGCAGGTCAGGTCGGGTGCTTTCAACCCCCGCAAACAAGTTATCCCTCATCTTCTGTCCTGAGTCAAGCAGCAGGTCCATCTCATTCGTCGTTCACTGCGGCGCACTTTTTTTGCATGGCGAGACGATGCACCCAGCATGTTTATGGCTGACGAAAGGCTGTGCCGAGGTGTGCCGCTATGGTCTGTATCTAATGCAGCGTGCAGGCCCGTAATTGGAGTGAGCCATGCCGCCTCTCGCATTCCTCCTGTTTTGCTTAGCTGGCTGTTCGCCTGGGCGAGATGTTTGCCTTGGCCCTGCCACCAAGCCCGGCAGGCCGGCCTGCGACCCCTCTGTGCGTTGCCCCAAAGAACCCGAGCCGGATCGGACCAGTGCGCGCGATTGGACATGCTCCATAAATCATCACCCAGACTGCAGGGAAACTGAGACGAGGGGGCAATTCTGAAACCAGCTTCCGCGCGCATGCGTGTGTGTGTGTGTGTGTGTGTGTGTGTGAGAGAATGGTTAGCAAAGTGGGTAGGTGGAGTGGCAGTGCAAAAACAACTTGCAGCTTGCATGGGTAGTGTGTGTGTAATGAGAGAGAGGGCTCAGGAAGAGAAGGAGGGAGAGTGAGGGATGGAGGGAGAGAAAGAGAGAGAGAGAGAGAGTGAGAGCGAGAGAGAGACAGAGAGAGCGAGAGGGAGAGAGAAACGAGATTGATTATGATCATGCAGGAGAGGGCTGGTTCGCTTGTGTGTGTGTGTGTGTGTGTGTGCGTGCGTGCATGCGCGCGCATGTGCGTGCGTGCGCGTGCGTGTGCGGGTGTGTGTGTGTATGTGTGTGTGTGTGTGTGTGTGTGTGTGCGTGTGTGTGTGTGTGTGCGTGTTTGTAAGGAGAGTTATTCATTGCAGGCAGCTGGAAGCACTCAGAGCTGCTGTACAGAGCGAGAACAGTACCAGTCCAGACTCCACTCTCCCCTCAATGAGTACCGTCTCAGTCAAAGCCCCTATAGAGAGAGAGAGAGAGAGAGAGAGAGAGAGAGGGAGAGAGAGAGGGAGAGGGAGAGAGAGAGAGAGAGAGGGAGGGAACGCCGTCTCTCACCAGTGGCCTAGCCTCCACACCAGAAAAACAGCCAGGGCAGCAGGAGCACACAGCAGCCCCCGCTCAGGAAGTCGGCCGTGTTTGAACTGTATGCTCCCTCACTAAGAACAAAACCGGGCCGCACTGCCGTTAGTTCAGACATGAAATATTCTGCCTGACATGCCTTTATGACTGTCACACTTTGGAGGTTAGAGATGAAAGAGAATTTACACATCAATTACCAGAAAACACACATTCTTATTAGGAAATGTCTCAAGGCCCCTCTCGTCCATTAAGATGTTTGAGCAAAGCAAATCCCTTCAGGTAAAAAAAGCAGAATGCAGGTATTTTGACTTCCCGCCCTCGTGTTTTGTACTCTTGGATGGGAAACAGAGGAAAATCTGGTCAAACTGAGGGGAGCCCGCGCTTTGTTTAAGAGCAACGTGCGAAAAGTTACAGTGCACAGCTGACGGGGTTTATTCAGACGACTGGCAAAAGAATGAATCCTGCTGAAAACCCATATGTTTAAAGCATCCAGCGGAAGATGAGAGGGAACAGGTGTTGGAGGAACCGAGTCAGGAAGGTCAGGATTATTGAATACTTCTCCTTGTTGTAACTTCAAGACTCTTCTGTCTGGCCTGGTGCCTCTAAGTTGAACTGCCCCTGTTGTTGGCAGTGGACACCTTTCTTTTCTTAGAGTGGAGAAAGAGACCCAGCCTGTTCTCATCCTCTCTTTCTCACAGGAGGAAAGTCAGCAAATCAAGCAACGTTTTCTGCAGGTCATTTGGACGTATTCGGTTACCTTTCAACAAATGGAGGGCCCCGAGGCTGAGGCCAAGGATAGGTCACTCTGAGAGAAAGAGAGAGAGAGAGAGAGAGACAGAGAGAGAGAGACATACAGAGAGAGTGAGACATACAGAGACAGAGAGAGAGAGAGAGACAGGGAGAAAGAGAGAGAGAGACAGGGAGAAAGAGAGAGAGACAGAGAGAGAGAGACATACAGAGACAGACAGAGACAGAGAGAGACAGGGAGAGAGACAGGGAGAGATAGAGGGAGAGAGAGAGAAAGAGAGAGAGAGAGAGAGAGAGAGATGGCTTATCATCCTCATAGGCCTGTAACCAATTATAGCAGCTTTGCATTTCCTGCTGAAGCCCGGCAGCGATATGATGCGCACCTAGCAGCCTTTTCATTGCAATCCCTGGGGTTTGCATGACACTGGAACAGTCACTGGGGCAGAGGATTCATCGCAGTGTCATATCAGTTGGACTGAGATTAAAGGAGAAAACGCGCAAATCCCAGTATGTGCAGTGCGTGTCACAGTTAATTGACTCATAGGCAGTTAGTGGCAAAACAAAAAAAGACAGTGATCACATCAGAAGACAATAATAAATTATACATTCCCTATATCGGAATTTCCAGGTGGCATATTGGCATGTATTTTGTGAAGAGTGTCTTTAATTCGCCAAATACAGAATAGCTTCAGTTCTTTTAAACCAGAGTGGACGCTGATTGATTGCAGTAGTGGTAATTATTAGTGATGTAAGCAGAACATGGACTCCATAAGGTCAACATTCATTTATTGTACAGTTCTGAGGAGCAATAAGTGATACTACCGAAAGTTTTCCCAAATGATTTGCATGCTTTAGTAAGTGGATCTTGGCCCATGTCTCTCTCTCTCTCTCTCTCTCTCTCTCTCTCTCTCTCTCTCTCTCTGTCTCCCTCTCTCTCTCTCTCTCTCTCTGTCTGTTTCTTTCTCTGTCCCTACTTGTCCTGTTTCAGTCCTTACTATCGCTCACCCTACACAAAGCTGTCCTTGATTCTGGATACTAGCTAGCTAGTCAACTTCTAACATGCTCCACTAGGACTGAAAAAGACCCTGTGGATCTTAAATGGAGATCTCGCGTCACAGACTTTAAAAGGGGATGGGAACAGTTGGCGAAAGAGAGCAAATTCTAGAAGAACATTTTCCAAGGGGGAACTCCTCATTATAAGTCCACTCCAGCGGCCTGTGCTAATCAAAGGGACAGAGGAGCAGCGTGGGAGCTTGAACGAGTCTGCTGCAGGCTGTATCCAAGCAGCCTTGTCCTAGTCCTGAGCCCGGTGTGGTTGAAAGGCAAAGTTTCCTAACTTAAACCGTGGCCATGTGGAAGAGACAAATGGGCCTCGACTCTGTTTTATGTCGGCTGGCTCGAACATGCCGGAACGCGTGGAATGAACCGGCACATTAAATTCTCCCTGCATGTGCCTCGTACATCAGGAGTTGTCACTGTACTGCAGAAAGACCTCTCTCAACTTCCCACGTATAGAGATATTCTGGAATACGCCATTCATTAAACAAGAAACAGAGAGAGAGAGAGAGAGAGAGAGAGAGGTGTTAAGGGATTATAGCTCACAGCTAAGAGCAGCATAGCTCTCTTTATGCTTCACTTTAACCAGATCCATTTTTTTCCTTCTTGCTTGATGTTATGTAGAGCTAATGGTTTTTAAACCCTGAAAGTTCACCCAGAGAGCAAGGTGGAAATCCAGTCACAATCTTATAATTGGGCGTATGATGCGTAACAGATATTCCTGCACTCCAAGCCTTCTCGGCACTACTTCTCATAGGCCACAGAACCAGACATCTCTTCACCCCAGTGCCAGCTATATTTACACACATCATGGCTGAACAAGTTCACACTTGAGGCAAACTATTGTAACGCCTTAAGGTGTTCAGATGGTCTGCAGCAAGCAGTAAACAAAAGGATGTTTGGCTGCAGGTTTTCGTGCTTCTCCATATCGGTGGTCGAAGAGGAAACCAGCAACTCAGATTCACTTGATCAGAAGCATTAAACACACATAAGCACACGATACATATATCAGACATGTATCCATTTATTTGCTAAAAGCGGGAGATTGTACAATCTTCAATCTTTGATGTTGATTTAACACAGGGGGATTGTGAGCAGCAGACGAGAAGTGAGAGCCGAGCAGGACCCCAATGAGACACAGCCATCTAGGACTCGTGAAGTAAAGCCCACGTGGAGCTGGGTTCAAGTCTCAGCTGTGCCAGTCAACGTCTTTTGGTGTAGAGTGTTCGTTTGGTTGAGCGAGATGGCAGGAAACTCTTTCTCCCTTCTTATAAGGAGTAAGCAGTGTGCCAGCCCGAGTCCAACAGATCTTTGGTGTTTGAAGAAGCCTTGGATTCAACCCCCTATTATAAAACACTTATAGTTCCATCTGCAATACATTTACACAAGTGCAGTCCATTGTCCATCAGAGAAGCCTTATGTAAAAGTGAAATGGTTGTTCCCTGTCCACGAAATGTTCCAGAAAATACGTGACAGAACTTATTTCGGTGGATGCTCTTTTCATTCGGTTAGCTTGTCGGCACGTCTGCCGGGAACACACTACTGCATGTGAAGCCTCTTGCATTAGAATGCACAGCAATAGTATTCCATGATTCTCCATGAGAATAGTATTCCATGAATGTTGATCTTTCAAAACCCGAACAGTGTCCGACTCCAAAGCACTTTGCCGTGGATTCCAGCCAAGCCTGTCGTATCTTTTGATATTTCCCTCATCCTCCCCATCACTATCATCTCCATACATCGTCGTCTGTCACATTTCTCTCGTGGGAGAGCAGTTTCCTAGGAAACACCTGTGTGAGAAGGGCAGAAACCCTGTTTTATTTCCATTGTTCTCTCTGGTACTTAGCGAGCGATGAGCTGTTCGTCAGTTTGTCAAATTCCACAGCACTTTCATTTTATCATGTAAGTATGTTGTTGAATGACACAATTATGAAATGAGTCCATTGTTGCTGCCTGACAGCTTTATACAGATTCATATTATAAACAAATGAATAGTAATTTAGGCCGTTAAGTGCTTATCTGAAAATAATAAGTAAATATCTAAAAAAAAAGGGAAAAAGTAGAGTTCTGCCTGGGAAACTGTTGATTGGTGTGTAAAAACACCGCAGAAGAGCATAATTCTAGTCTGATGTGAGCGAAACCTGTGCACTCGCATGTTTGGATCACCAGTTGTCACAGAGTTTCAGTGAACATGTCCCACTTTGAGATATTCTGTGTCCATGTCGCAGTCAATCACATGTTTTTTTGATCTTTCCCCAGCAGACCTCCCTCCGTGAGCTCGCCCTGCTCTGTGTGTGTGTGTGTCTGTGTGTGTGTGTGTGTGTGTGCGGGCGTGTATGTGAGAATATGTTTGCGGGGGAGAAAGAGAGAGGCAGAGTGTTGAAGGACATGGATCTCTGCCAGCACATTTCGAACATGCCCCACACCATCCCGAGCCAGCCAAGGGGCGAGGAGGTGTGGTTCCACTGCCTCCCCCATCTGCTGCCAGCCTCATGTGGACCCCTCCACCGCTCCCGATCTCCAGGCTCTGCACCGGGCCTGGTCACCATACGGCCTAATTACAAGCAGCCACACTTCCGCTCTTCGCAATTTGCTTCGCCGTGCCGTAATGAGAGTTTTCTGGCTTCCGTAGCACCGGCGGAAGACATATGTTTCTCTTGGTGTCTAGGTCATTTCCTGCTCGGAGGATACTTCTGGGCAGGCGGGGCGTGGGCCTAACTGGAGACTTCCCCAATATGTCACATTTATGTAAACACTTCCCTTCCACTCATCTCCTGAGATGCTTCACTTTAGGGTTAACTTTAATCTTTGCAGCACACTCACACTGTACCCAGCTGGACAAGTGCATTGGATCGCCGAATTGAGTCGCGACAGCAGAGCGCATGTAGGTATTCCAAATGGCTTGGTAAGCATGTGAACTACGTTGTGGTAGAGAACTACGTTGACCACCTAAAGCCGGATCTCACAGTTACTTATGTTCCCTTCAAACATGAAATGAGCCACCGTATGAAGTACCACGAATGCACAGCTGTGGAGAGTTGGAGAGAAATGTAAAGAAGTGTGTCCACTGTCATCAATCAGTGGTGACAACCCGACTCTGACACAACAGACTGTGATGTGGCGCACATCTTATGAATATTTAAATAACAAAGGACATCTTTAAAGCACAGGAAATAGTTTCGCTGCCACAGTGCGGCGTGCCAAGCCCAAACTGATGTACCCCGAGGCGATGGTCGTCACGCTCATGTTTTGAATGAGCGTTCATGTCAGTCGCGGTGTTGAGCCTGTCAGGAGCTCCTAATGTGTCATTACGTGATAAGGATCAGCACTGTTCCAGAGCCTTTTCCCTGCCTTCATCCGCCGAGGCTGAGTAATGGCGAGTTAGTCGGGACAGGCCGACTGAGTCATTGGCGCTCGCCAAGCTCGGGCTGGCCTGACCTCGGCTGCCACCGCCACACGCAGGGGCGCCATCGATCACGACCAAGGCCGTTCATCCCGCCCGCGGCGCCAAGCCGCTCCGGCTCACTGCCACCGGTGCTTTGTGCTCGAATGGCGGTAAAACTCATAATTGAGAACCGGATTAAAAAGGCGCTTTCAGGCCACAGAGGGCGACATGCCTTTGATTTTCATCATCCTGCTCGCGCGCAGCTATTGCACTCGTCCTGAGCAATCGTGCTCTGTCAGGTGGGAGCGGGGGAGGGGCGGGGGAGTGCGGAGAGGCAGCGAGTCACCTTCGCTTCTAATTAATCTTCACTCATAGTCTATTGACACATCGGGTATTTGACTAAATAATTACCTAAGCAGCATAAGCCCCTCTGATTGAGTCGTAATCCAGCGTCAGCTCGAGATGCGGTCAGCACTGGCTTCCTGGACGCGATGAGATCATGCGGCTCAGCCTCGCACCCTCAGGCTGACGATCTAGGCTCCTTTTTTTTCAGCCGCAGTGGTGTGCGCCCTTTCTCTCCCCTTCTCTTTCCCTGTCACGGAGGTCACCCTCGCACTCTTCCTGTGAGCGAAGATCACGCCCTCTGACCCCATGACAGGTACAAGCGGGAGTTTGGCGGGGGGAAGATGGAAGCACCCGGAGCTGCACTACATCTCGTTGATGTGCCCTTACCGACGGTGTCTCTCTTCCTCACACACACACATACACACACACACACACACGCGCGCGCGCACACACACACACACACACACACACACACACACACACACACACACACACACACACACACACACACACGCACACACACATACAGACACACACACACACACACACACACACACACACCTACATACAGGCCCCTGCACACTCCACGGCAGAGAATAAATCTCTTCCAGAGAGGAGTTCGTTTCTGGTTAGGAAGTGAGGTGCAGGCCAGATTGCTCTCTGTCTCTGTTCAGGAAGGAACCGGGGCAAGGGGTCAGCTTGGACTGTGAATTATATACACCAGAGCATCACTACACGTTTACAGCGATGCCAAAGATACAGTGCTGTCTATATAAACATGTGACAGTTGGATCTCTATATCAAGCACCTGTATTTGAGAGGTTAGACTGTTGGGAATTCCACTTGCAGTTGTAACATGCACAAGCTTTTCTTTGTCCTAGCAGAGACGGAAATAAGAGGAGACATCTGCATCCTGCTTATATATATTCTATTTCAGTGAGCCCTGTGGGTTGGTTATTACCTGGCTACGGCCAGGGCTGCCAGCTGTGTGGCAGGAAGTGGCCTCTGCTATACGTGGAAGGGACCCGGAATACCCTAACATGGCTTTGAAAAAGGATGAGCTCCCCGCTTCGCCCGAGCGGGAAAGGTTTGAGGCGCGAGCGCTGTCAACTCGTGCACAGCTGCAGGATGGATAGAGTTAAAACACGGCTCTGGATTCCCATTTAAGTGGATTAATGCTTGGCCTGCTCCTTGTTGTATTGTGGCCAGTGGCGCGGCCTTGGGAGATGGATGGGCAGTCGGTGGATTTTTGGGTGATGGGTTCAGAGGTCCTCATCCATCACCGAGTGTCCCGCCCGGAAGTTCTGACAGCCAGAGGTCGACCAGAGGTAGAGGGAGAGGATGGATGCCTTTCATTTGGCTAATGAAGAGTTAACTATCTTGGGGAAAGCGGTGGCAGTGTTAAATGGGGGAGAGCGCTCGGTGTCGAAGAGCGTCTTATTTAATTCCTCTGGTTTAATGCAAGATACTGGCACACAGGCTGTGATTGACAATGCACCCCCCCCCGCCCCAGACGTAATTCCCCGCAGACGCAACGCTTAAGTTCCTTCCCTTGTTAATCTCAGATATAATGAATTGCAAAACTAAGGTTAAACTGCCAATGTGAATTCATTATCGCTAATAGATTAGTTCATAAGATGATTTACAGTGGGATTTTTTCATTAGCACTAAATGTCTTTGATTTAACACAGATTTTTCTTTCTTTTTTTTTTCTTTGGCCTTTTTGAGCATTAATCTTGGCAGCGGTGACCATTGTGCCTTCTTCACGTTATCGCTCAGCTGAGGGAAGAACATGGCCGGAGCCTGACCACCTGGCAGATGAGCTGAAGGATTGTTCTGTTTTTCAGCGCAAGAATCAATTTATCTGCTCTCAGAGAAGAATGGCAAGGTGTCTGTCAGTTTTATCCTTGACCCCACGCGTTCTTATGGAAAGCTTTATAGCAGCCCTTACCTACGATAACACTTTTTCCTGATCAGGAAAGTAGACATTGCACACTTAATGCTCCACTCATAAAGGCCTTTTTTGTTTTTTTTTGCCATACAAGGAGATATTAGTAATTAGAATTTAATTATTATTGTTTTATATAAACAATCTGACTTTTTGATAAGGCTTTTGATTTTATGAATGGTTCCAAAGCCAATTACTGGCCAGCCTGTCTGGTGGTCTGCCTTTCTGGAGCTTAACTGGATGGAGTTCAAATATGGAGCTTTATATGAAGTAACTATGCCATATAAGGAGCTTCTATTGCAGTACACAGACCTTCTGTTGCAGTACACTCGGTTTGCTTAATAGCCAGTATCACATTTTTTTTAGTCATCATGTTATACTGTTTGTTTTTAATATTTATGGTAGGTGTGAACCTAGGTAGGATTATGTTGTTTTTATAACTCTGTTTTTTCCTCAGATGTACTCATAAAAGCATACTGTGCTCCTCGCTTTATTACATAAGCTTGCTTTCCACATACCTTAGAGGGGTGGTGTAATTACACACAGCGTAATTGAACTGGAAATCGTGTTCTGGTGGTTAACAACTCAGCACATTAAAAGCTTCACCTTGGATCAAATTTCCCAAATTGACGAGTCACAAATTGTGAGGTGCTCACACGAATTATTAAAAGTTGTTGAAAAATGCCTGCCAGGCACTGATATTACCGCAGGCCACAATGCTGATTTTCAGAATCTTAAGCCGCGCATCTTCGTCAGAATGCAGGTCATAGCCCAGGGACTCGGTTCTCATCTGATTCAGTTTCCAATATGTGAAAGGAAGTCCAGGAGTGAACTCTGGGTAATAAGCAAATCAAAATGTGAATATTTATTCCACGCAGATGTTTATTGGTCCACCCTGCCTTAGCCCGCCTCCCCAGCCTGCTGAAAGGCCTCATGGGTCATTACTCTATTAAGCAGAGCTGTGGCCACATTGAACAGATTTACTGTGAAAACACACTCACTTTTAAACAATTTCCGCCGTCCAGACTTGAAATGATCAGACGTGCTGAAGCTGATCTCTTTTTTTCCCTCGTTAAAAGGCGGCTGTTCTACAAAAAAGCCTCATGTGTTTCCGTTTGTGGAGAGAGAAGCTATGGCAGAAAGCTGTGTCTTGTTAAAATGAATCGTCTTATCTGGATGACAGACATTTATAATGAGATTATAGCTGGGGTATCAAGAGGTAAGAGCAGGACTATTTATGCTTGCCTGTGGCAAGTTTTGATGACTTGGTCCTTTATTACTTTAAATCCTGTTACAGAAGAGCTTGTTCTTATGAATGTAAAATTATTCTTTTTACTACTACTACTACATACATGAATAGAATTTCAATAGGTTTTGCAGGATTGGGGAAAGAAATTAATGCATGCAGTAAACTGCGTATTTAACAATAAAAAAATTACATTTAGTTTACTAGTAAATAAGTAAATAAGTTTACTATTTAAACTCTTACCACATTCATTTTATGATTATTCCTCATTTGTCTGTTCTTTAAATGGAAGTTAATTCAGAAACAACAGAATCGGAACATACTGAGACTTTAGACTGTTACTGAAACTGCATCACTATTACGACCAAAGTTTTACAGTTTGACCAAGAAATACAAACATCATCTGTAGCAATGGAACTGAAAATTTAATATTCGTATCTTGAGAAAACCAAAAATAAAACTTCTGTATTTTGTGGAAATCTAACCTTCAATTTGTGGCTGTTTTAAGTTCCTAATTGCAGAGGTTGAGCCCTACTGTCTGTACTGGTGCCTGAAGTGGACCTGAGGGCAACATATTCCATAAGGCTTTGAACTGTCACCATTGGGCTCATAGTGCAAGGATAATAAACTCAAAGAACTTCAGAGCCCATTTCGTACCCGAGTGTGACTGAACACATGCAAGGCCTTTCTACACACTGGCTGGATCACTCCTCACCATTCGCCTTTTTTCTTGAAATGGGAGATCTATAGGGCTGAGCGTTTTTCACACCCCAGAGCAGCTGACAAAGTAAACACTTTTCTAAATCTAAACCTTGACACAACGTTTTTAATTGACTTGGTCTCCAAGGATTAAGATGTTTGTGTAATCTTACAGTGCAACATTCATCTACAGGCTCTATGCTGCATTGCAAAGTTGGTCAGAGTAACTGTGAAAGTGACTCAAAAGTTTCCTTTTTTAATTTATTTCTTAACCCAACTTTAACTTAACATGTACATTTTGGACACATGAAAGTCAGCAGAACTCCTGCTCACTCTCAATGCTTTAGTGTGTGTTGGGGGAAGTTAACCCATAGCCATGCAATCCATCAACATTTGTCTCAGTCTCTCCAGACTAAACACACTCTCATTACCCTGGCCCCCAGGCCCGCAGGGTGATTGCAACGCATGTTTATTAGGACGAGACAGAGTGCACACAAATACTCAGGAGGGAGTTGTGCGATGGAAATGCTTCCCTGAACACCGCAGGTCTGCAGAAAATGACAACAGGTGAAAATGTCACGGCGATGACGAACCGTCAACTCGGAGGAGCCGGGTGGCAGTGACAGACACGAAAGTGGAGTTTTCCACGTTTCTCCTGCACGGGTGGAGGTGGTGGCCCGGGAGCCTGAACAGAAGCCCAGGCGTGTTTCTGCAGTGGAACCAGGGAGCAAGGCGGTTTCACGGCTGCCTCTTCTCCGGTGTTTCACACGTCTTTACGACTCAGCCCTCACATGCCGCCACACCCATACATCTTGCTGTGACTTTCTCACTGAGTTGGTCATTCAGGGTCCCTGCCCATGTCTGTAGACACCAAAGTGGATTGGTAAGCAGTGCCGCGTCCAGGGGTTTGGAGACGCGGCCTCTATGCAGCCCGTCATCAGGCTTTAGGGTTGCACAAGAGGCGTTCCCAAGGAAGTGTCGTCCGTCGGCCGCCTGCATCCGTGACAGGATGCTCCAGCGTCGGGTATCTGATAAGCGGTGCACTTTGAGGGAGCAGATACATCACTGAGGCCAAAACAGGATTTGACACCCTGGAGCTACATTTGCATTGGCTCGAGACTGGGTAGTGACTTTGTTCTCATCCCTTACTTTCACTGTCCTGGGGTTTATATGTCGGGATTAAGGCCAACACCGACCTGAAAGTAAAGTTTGTGCTACCTCAACATTGCCAACCAAGCAAAACTTACCGCAGAAATATTTCAACAGGTATGATTAATTAAAGTGTGTTACTTTTAGTGCGGTGTACCTCTAAGGATTTCTTTCACCCTTATTCAAGTGAATTTTTCCTACTTTAATTGCAAGGCATGTGCGAAGCTAGTCAGAATGAAATGCCATCTGTAAAACTCATTACTATCTCATAGTGTCTTGTCTTGCAAGATCCCTTTGTTTCACTAAGAGCTTTATTTTTCGCCTGACAGATGGTGTTTGGGAGTGAGATTACAGGTTCGGCATGAAATTTGCCCATATTAAAAAACTTGGATTATTCATTCCACGCTGATTGTACCTTATCTACATACATACCTCCAAGACTCCTCAGAGAATATGAACCACACTGTTCAGATATACAGCGTACATCATAATAAATCCACTCGTGTTGAACATTTTACCTATAGCGCGTACACGCAAGGTTTGAATAGTAATATTTGATTTACTGCATTAGCATAAAAAAACATTCTTTCCCTGCAACAGGCATAGTCATGCGAGGACAAGGATGCCAAGGATTGTAGGGTGTAAATGAGAACTTCATTTGCGTCTCTATGTGCCCCCACAACAGCTCTCTTTCCTTGGCCATTGTTGACCCATCAGATAGCATGCAGAGTAGAGCCACCTGTCTGAAAGCTATGCAGGGGAGATGAATCGCGTTTGAAGCATCAGATAGTCCCTCCAGTTCGGCTTTGTATTGATCCAATGGTTCGCTGCTTCTGTGTAGGAACAGAAGTTGCTTCAGGGAGGTTTAGATAAGCAAACAAAGGTATTTCTTTTTCCACATGCAGACTGCATTTTAATGGCGTGACGGAGAGAACACAGCGTTGAGTGCGGCTGCCTCCTGAGTATGCGCTGTGTAGCAAGGGAAAATAGTAATTACACATTTAAGCCACATTTATTATTAAACTGGTCTGAAAGTGGCCTGAGCGCCACGGCTTTGGAACAGGTTGTCGTGCTGTTGCATCACTCCCGTTCGCTGGTTCGGGTCTTGAGGCAGAACTGGGAAAGAAACTATCCCAAAACACATGATAAGATTCTGAGGCAAAGGACAAGAGCACCAGTTCCAGTGGCTTATCTTTCTATTGACTCACACATTCCTTGCGTGCGCGCGCGAGGGCGTGCGCGAGGGCGTGCGCGAGGGCGTGCGCGCGCGCTGCGTGGCAGCCAGAGGGAGAGGGCTTCTCAAATTTCCCTTCACAGAGGGTCCCTCCGTTTTCCGTTTGACTCCCACCTCTGCTGCAGCTGACACTCACACCTCATTCACAGCCCTTAACGAGCCATGCTAATGAGCCGCGCATCGTTAAGCCGCGCTCATTCAGCCCCATGTTCGTGTGTGTGTGCACGTCTGTGTGTGTGAATGTGTGCAAGTGTGTGCGGGTGGGCTGGTGAGCGGGTGTATGTGTGCATGCATGATGATGCAACCCAGACTAAACTACAGCAAGACCGCACACACAATACCGAATCCCCCTGAACACACACGCACGCACACACACACACACACACACACACACGTATTCATTTGTACTCTCTTGCTTTTCCCCCCAAGGAGACAGAGAGACAGACTTCTGTTTGTCAGAGTGCACAGGTCCTCACTATAAGACAATCATCTGTAATTCTCAGAAGAAATGGCTTTGACAATCATAAAAGACATGAGTAGCTGATTATAAGCTGGAGTGAACAGGATTGTTAGAGCAATATAAATTACACCCAAGAGCAATATGCACTGTAGTGAAAGGCCAGGTAAATGCCTTCTATTCTCAGGGTTTCTTTTTCACTGTGCTTAGGCACAGGGTATAAATGGGCTTTAAAAGCTTGCCAAGAATAAGCTTACCATGCCTGTGTCCAGCCTCAAGCTACTGAGCAGAAATAAAACAAATCTGGTCTCAGATCAGCAGATATGGGCAGGTTCTAGCGGCAGGAGGGAAGATGGGGGAGGGTCTCAAATGGGCTGGTGGTTGCCCTCTAGGGGACAAAAAACCCCCCTCATACAGCCTCATCAAATGCATAGTCTCCAGTAGCCTGACTGTCTGCCAAAGCAGGAATAGTAAAGATGCAATGCACTGGCGTTGCGTGCTGGCTCTGGACGCAGGAAACCAAGCACATGCACGGCCAGTCTGGGTTGCCATTATATTTTAGAGAGCTCAGAATGTTTATTCATAACCTTTTAAATAAATACTGATCCAAACAAGACAATTCAGTATTCAGCAGTGAATTAGATTTGACTTAGACAGTCCTCGGGATACACTGGAAAAAAAATAAATGTTTTTACTGTAGTGACCCAACGGTCATAATTTACATTATATGCAAGCGTTACCAAAAATAAGTAGGTTTGATACTATTTTGGTAGACCCCTTGAAACGAACCTAAACACGACAGAAATAAAAACCACATTCAAGCAAAAATAAATAAATAAATAAATAAATAAAACATAACAAATCATGGAACAAACGTTTTGAACTGCAATTTATCTGCAATTTATAATTCATAAGAAAACGACAAAAAAGATCACATGACAAAAAGGCGTCAAATATTCTGTATTGAATTCTATTCACTAATATTCAGTCAGTGCAATGTTACTTCAGTGCACCTAAAACCACATCGGTGTATCTGCACGCAGGAACAGTGTCGAAGCGCCACCTTCAGTATTATGTTGAGAGAGGGGGGCAAAACCTGCAACGGGTGGGGGTGCGAGGATTGTTTCCATCGTTGTTCATACATTTAAAAAAACAAACAAAAAAAAACATTAAGGACCATATGTTTAAAGTATACGTCTACATCATATTCCAGTTTTTAATTCGCTTGTTCCCTACTCCTTTTTTTATACGCTTACAGTCATGTTCCCCGTCTGGTCCATGCACGGACACGTCCGTCTCGCCGAGCGTGCGTCCAGACGCTCCCTGCACACACCGGCGAGCGCGAAAAGGGTTAAGGCGGCGCACGGAGCCCGCTGGGCGGAGCGGGGAGGTCGCGATTGGCGCACCACCCATGACGTAATTCGCATGAAAAAGCAAATAACTAGTTAAGAAGGCGGTTTGTAACTCTGGAAAGAGTGGGCGAGTCTGAGAAACACAGAAAGCAGACGCGCAGGTGAAAAATCACAGAGACTCGGCAGTGGACTGGCAAAGACGCCGCTACGACTGGGGCTGTGGCAGAGAACTGCAGTAGTTGACCATGGTACAGCACACGGAAAACAGCGAAGCGGACAGCATCTCCAGAGAGGCGACCGATTCCGATGAGAGTGAGTTCATGGCTTGCAGCCCGGTACCCGGTACTGAGATGAACCCGGACTGGTGCAAGACAGCAACCGGACACATAAAAAGACCTATGAACGCGTTTATGGTATGGTCCAAAATAGAGCGGAGAAAAATCATGGAACAGTCTCCGGACATGCACAACGCCGAGATTTCCAAAAGGCTTGGAAAACGCTGGAAAATGTTAAAGGACAGCGAAAAGATACCTTTCATCAGGGAAGCCGAGAGGCTCCGCTTGAAACACATGGCTGATTACCCAGATTACAAGTACAGACCCAAGAAGAAACCAAAGCTGGACAATTCCTCCAAACCATCGGCGCCGTCTCCGGAGAAGTCTTGCAACAAAGTGTCGAAGACCTCCGGCAAGAAATGTTCAAAACTGAAAACGAGCAAGTCCGGCACGAAATCCTCTCATGGCTACGGAGACGACTGTGCATTCAAGAGCGTGAAAGTTGCAAAGACTGCTAGAAGTGAATACACGGACGACGACGACGACGACGACTACGAGGAGGACTCGCGAGTCCGCGTTAAGGAGGAGGACGAGGATCCGACGAGGGCGTGCAGCGCAGCCAAAGTTCCCGCGAGCCCGACTTTGAGCTCGCACGCCGAATCCGAGGGCGCGAGCATGTACGAAGACGCGCGGGACGCGGCGCCCGGCAGCAGACTGTACTACAGCTTCAAAAACATCACCAAGCAGAGCGCAATGTACCCTGCCTCCGCCTCGCCGGCGTCGTCCAGGTCGCTCTCCACGTCTTCCAGCTCCAGCGAAGACACGGACGACTTGCTCTTTGACTTCAGCTTGAATTTCGCCCCCACGGCGCACGGCTCGGAGCTGGGGAACCCAAATTCAGGAAATCTCTCGCTCTCTCTGGTGGATAAGGACTTGGACTCGTTCAGCGAGGGCAGCCTGGGTTCCCACTTTGAGTTCCCCGACTATTGCACGCCCGAGCTAAGCGAGATGATAGCAGGGGACTGGCTCGAGAAGAACTTTTCCGACCTGGTGTTCACGTACTAAGCAGAAAGACCATAAGTAATAACATACGGCAGAGGGAGGGGAAAAAAAATACACGTCCGGTTCGAGTTTTTAACCCCGCCGCCTTCTGCGGTGTTATCCTGCTTTAGGGGGCTGGGGAAGTAGAGGGGTCCGAGGAACTCGATGCGTATGAAGATGGTGTGCTGTAGCAAAAAAAAAAAGAAAAGAGAGAAAGAAAGAAAAGAAAAAACGAAAAAGTCTGCAGACGTTTTTTTTCTGGCAGCATGACAGGGTTTTATGGATTTTTTCTGTAGGTCTGCAATTACTGATCGACTAAATCGGACCACAAAGGGAAAATCTGAGAACTTCTATGCATCTTACCCTCTTTCTAACTGCAGGGAGCTGAAATCGCTAAGACTGTGGACTGACTCAAAACAAATCTGTGAACTGTTATTGTTCAGGACGTTACTTTCAAACGGTCGTTTCTGTCATTTCTAAATGCCGCAAAAGTTTCTTTTTTGTAACCGATTCCGTTTACCTACTGGCTTGAAACTTAAGCAGCCTAATCTTCTCCAGAGTCGCAGGTGTTGGAGCAAACATTTTGATACATAAACAGACCTCATCTTTTTAAAAGAAAGCAAACTATTTTCAGGCATATTTTTGTACAGTTAAAAGGGAATGTTCTTACTGTGCGCTCAGTGAGTTTCAGGCACTTCTTCCCTTCTCTGTTGTTTTAGCATGCAAGGGAGTCCTGATTTAAGGATTAAGTTAAATTAAGACTTGCATCAAAAATGCCTTGTGATTTTAAGATAGGTTTTTGTACAGTTGTAGATCAGATTTGTTGAGTAGAACATATGGCATTTGTGGGAAGAGACGTACCTCAATGCTGGTACTAGTTTCAGATTGTATATGTATTGTAAAATAGTAAAAGTTAGGAGTTTATGTATATCATACTCGTGATATGTGGATGGGTCCCAAATCGCAGGTGTGAAACTGGATTTTTTTTTTTTCCTTTTTTAATGGCACATACTGTTTCCCCTTCATTTTGTTTGTGCAATATATTTACTTGTAAATGCAGCCCATCTACATTTTGGTAGCAAGTGATGGACAGGCAGACACATGTGCTGTCAGTAACAATGATCATATGGCTGAAGTGTGTCTTTAGAGTGCTGAGTAATCAGCTGGAACTGATGGAAGACAAATGATCACACGGCGTTTTTGCATTTCTGTGTAAAAAAAAAAAAAAGTCCTTAAAAATGACCCATAAAACTGGACATTTGACCTCCCTCAACAAATCTGTATGAAATGGGGAAAGTATTGATTGTAGGTGGTCTGGCTAAGAAAAAGTCAAGCAAGCAAAAAAAGTACATTCCATATCTTTGTTTCATATGATGGAACGTTTTTATTTTCAACTTAAGACTGCCTTCCTTTCTAAACACAACCATAAACTTGTATTTTTTTGTTTCTTGCACTTAAGCAGATTTTGTTTATTTGATGTGGGTCTTACATGAAGTCTGTTTTGAATCCGAAAGCCGAAAAAGGCGAAGTGCTGAGTAGCAGTCGCCGCCGGTTACAAGTGTGAATCTCTTTGACTCATCTTTTAATAAACAAATATCTACACCAGAAAATGTCCTCCTCATTTGTCAATGGAGCTACAAGGGCCCCAGTACAACGCGGAAGCAGGGTAGTGGAAGAATGGGATTACGCAGGCTACTGCTATTAGCATTAGTAACATTTTTGTCTGGGCATCTTGAAATATTGCTTGAATCCTTTATTTTAACATGGAACTCACAGTGAAACCAAAGTCTTGCCCAAAACAACAATAACAACACAAATAAATTTTAAATGTAAATCTTAAATATAGCCTGTGTGAAGAGTGAAGTACACAACATTTTCAATTTACACAGTTATATGGGTCTAAAAAACTGGGTTATTCTAAAAAGCCCATTTCAGTCCACTGTACATAAATGTTTAGCAAAAGCTTTGCATTTATGCATTGATAACCACTGATTCAAGTTGCAGGTCATGTTTGTGTGTGTTTCAGCTAAGGCAAGGCTGTGGCTCCTTTAAGAAATCAAATTTTGCGCTGTTTGGGAGCAATGTGCTGTGATTGGTGGGTTCATGTGGCCTGTTGGAGTGAAGAGAGGCACAGCATGAGTGCCCCACAAAAACCAGTAATCAGTAGGCTTACTCCCCCAACACACATACACACTTTGACTAAGCACCCTACATAGACTGACAATGTAACCAGAATAGTTTTCTTTTTTCTTTGTTTTAGCATATTGATTACATATTTGATAAGCAGGGGGTTATGAATGTTGCTATTCTGAAACTAAATAGGTACTTTTGATATTTACATTAAAAAAAAAAGTTTATCTGTAGCTGAACCTTGTCAGTGAGTTTTGCTCAGTATACAAAAGTGCATCTGACGACGACGTAAAACGTTAACTTCCTCATCATCGCATGGATCCAAGGTGAAATAGAGCTGACGAGTATCTTCTAAATCCCAACAGTTTACCTAGATGGTCAATATTAGCAGTCTACTTGTGAATTCCACAAGAGGGAAAAAGAAAGGAAATCCTTCTTTGTATTGGATAGCTGTCACAGTAAGAATATGAAAATATATATATATATATATATATATATATATATATATATATATATATATATATATATATATATATAAAATGTTGGTGTCAGTCTAGTTGTATTCACTCAGTATACATTTGATATGCATGGATGTGCAATATGTGTTTGGATCAGTTGTTTAGGTAGTATAAGAATCTGTAATAAAACATTTATCTGGCTATTACTTTACCTGACCTGCTGGTCAAAATTACTAATGGCTTCAGGAGGCTGTTCCCTATAGAATGTGCACATTGATTTTGTGCCCCTCTGAAAAATCTGCTCAGGGCTAAAGCCGCTCGAACACGGCGAAATGAAATTAGTGACCCGTTGCGGTTCCCCCCGTTTCCTCCTTTAAATAAATCGAAATTCAAAATGCTCGGGAGACGCTGAGTGAGATAACATCTCCCGAATGCAGCAGGGGAGATGGGTGACAAAAGAAATGTAATTTCCCATCATTCAGAAAAAAAAGAAGGAAAAAAAACCCCCTAAAAAACCAGGATGTCTTGGCCAAATGTCACGCGTGACATCTGCATAAAGCCAACAGCATGGGAGTGTTTTCAGATCTGCAGCTTGTTCGAAATCACAGCAAATCTTACCCTTTAGGAAGAGCCTGGGATTGCATATCTATGCCATATTCTTTAGTTCCCTCTGGAAACAGCGAGGAATAGTATTCTCAGCGCAGTTGCTTTGCTGCCCTTATTGCAGGTGTCTAATGACATCAGTATTCTTTTACTAACCATGGCATGCCAGTGGAGTTCCTTCTGTCTATAAATAAAAGCCACCGGTATCTACTGTATCAAAAGACAGAAGGTTTCTCCTGCCTTGAGATGTTGCTGGGAAAACACACAGAACCAAAAGGAGGCAGCAAGGAAGTCAGATGCTGTTTCAGATGCCTCCTTCAGTCCAGCAGTCAGAAAGGACAGCGGCGGCCCTCGGGAGCCTTTCAGATGCTCTCCCCGCACAATGATTACACACCTCCCGCGTAGCGGAGCCACTGTGTCCCTGTCACTCGCCGGCCATTCTTGGCATTTTATGCCAGTCATCAGGTCATTCAGACCCACTCCGGATTGATCTCCTTTTGTTATGCAAGCTTTGAGAATGCAAAGGTCCCCATTGGCAGGTTGGGAAAAAACAGAAAAACTAAAAATAAATGGGCCTTTCTTTTTAGAGAAAGCCACAGAATTGCCAAGATTATAATGTCTGTTGGCAATTTAGTTAATGGTGGAGGCTCATTTGAGTGTAACCAAGTGTATTTGAGATTTGCTCATTATAGAGGCCCGTGATTCTGTATGGGCTATCTCTCTGTAATTAGTCTTTTTCTGACATATGCAGTGTTTACCAAGACACAAAATGAGTCATCCAGAGGTCCCTCTTCTTTCTTAGCAGAATTACTCATCTAATTAGACTTACAGTCTCTCTATTTCAAAAGATTATTCGAATGTATTTGTTGTGTCCTGCAGCTCTGTTTGGATTTCCAATTTCCAGCAGAGTGACGACTGGAAGGGCTATACCGTGTGTGTGTGCGTGTGTGTAGGGAAAAATGTCTGGGATTTGGGCATCTGTGCTTCTTCATGCCCCCCCCCCCCCCGACTCACATGCCCATACCTCTAGTAAGATCATTTCTTTGCTAACTTCTACTCGGTGTCCTTCCCTGAGCCCCGGGCTGTTCTCTGCATTAATGGGCTTGCATGTGTTGGCCTTTCGACGGACACCATTGACGGCGAATGCTCCAGCTGGCCTGTCAGTAATCCCGATGCCCTCTGGAGGCTGGCCCGACATCTCAGTGGCTGGTCCCCTGGCCTGACACCTCAGCGGATGGAGGACGGGCATGCTGTCTCAGCTATAGTCCAGGTGGACACGAAGCACTCCAGCTCAGAGGTCCAGGAGGGAAACCATGTCACTCGCCCTGGGCACGTTCTCCACACTGGTTGTTTAAGATTAAGCTCAGGTGCACTTATTCTGTAAATGGAAAAGTTTGGCAAATAGATACTGTATGGTCCTTGCTCCGGTTGCTAAGGTCACTAGAAGGGAAGGTGGCCAATACATGCAGTACCTCCTCAAATGTCAGACAGGAAGTGTAGAGGCGCACTACATCACATCGCATTTCATCACATGAGTAAACGCTAAATAAAGTTAAGATAAAATAAATCAATTCTGATAAAGCAAGATGTACTGAACGTCCTGAATAAAAAGGAAGCTATAAACGTATTCTTATATGCTCTGTATAGAACTCTTTTTACCACACATCTACATGCTGTCTTGCACAGTGCATTTGCTGTTAATACAGAGTCTGCTTTACAGACAAATAAACTGCTTTAAACTGCTAATAACAACACTCTTGCTCTTAAATATGAAGTATTTTTTGTTCTTCATGCACTACCTAGATTATACCAGTTTGTTGGTGTAGAGCTAAATATATACTTTGTTTTGCAAATCCATTGATAATACACCTTCTGTGATCACACAGAACAATACTAGAGTCAGACTACTGAGTGCTTGCTTGTTTGCTTTATCTGCTGTGTGCAGTCGGTCTGGACGGCAGCCAAAACGCATGGATTTAGGTATGCATTTCTATTTTCCCTCTTCATTTTTTTCCCTTGAGATGGAGAGAGGGAGAGGGAGAGAGAGAGAGAGAGAGAGAGAGAGAGAGAGAGAGAGAGAGAGAGAAAGAGAGAGAGGCCCTAGCTGCTCCAGACGGAGAGTGATTACGGCTCATAGCCGTTCACTCCCAATTTTGTCTCGTTTCGTTCAACCTGGGCTAGTCTTATCCCCTCATGTACAGTGGGAGCCTGCAGCTAAAGACTTATGAGTGTCACAAAAATAGCTGAAAGCCCTTTTTATCCCCACAGTTATCAAACAACTGATGAAGGTCAGTGAACCGTTTGGTAGGCGGAGCCTCCTAGCCCTGACTCTTCAGGCCTGCGCATGCAGTTAAAGACAATGTCTTAAGGGCATGCCGTTTTCCTTCAGGCATGCAGTGGTCGCTCGGCCATTCAAATGCGTGGGTAATCTAATACCTCCTAGCTGGTCCCTCCTCTCTTCGAGCTGCATAGAGGGCCTCTCCAGTGCACTCTGCCCAGTGACCATTGTAATCCCCAATGTCCCCTGCTTTCGCCCTCAATTCATATGTTACCCGGGTTACCCCATTAGGGCCACCCATCCCACTTTTCGTCAGCACGGGGTCTAATTTGAAAGTCTCTGCAGTTTGAGTAAATAATTAGCAACCCCCCCCCACCAACACCACCCCAAATGCTTCTCACAGGAAATGCAGAGAGGTTTTGTCTTAATGAATTCTGAGCTGCTGCCCAGATTTGAACCTGTGGCCCAGCCATCATTCCATCTAGTGTTAATACAGAACACACACATTTACATGTGCAAGTGCCTCCCCCCACAGACAGTGTGTGTGTGTGTGTGTGTGTGCAGTACTGCCAGTGTTGCCTGTCTGAATAGCGAAGCCTTTCCTGTCTCTCGCCAGGTTCAAATGGCTGAGAGCCAGGGAGATTTACTGTTGCATGTCATCATGCAATAAACAAGTGATGAAATGAATTTGCAATCACCCCACGCTCTGATAGAACAGTGCGCTGGTGTACATGCGTGTGCGCGTCGGTGCAGTTGCCAGTGGCCCTCAGCAGGGAAGTCCACCCTCTGCTTCTACTGTATGTTGCACTATGAAAGAGAGTCCTACACTGTGAGAAACATGTCCATCAGAAGCTCTCTGTCTCTTTCTCGCTTTCTCTTATTCTGTCTCGCTGTCATTCTCTGTCTCACACACACACACACACATACACACACACACACACACACACACACACACATTTCCTCTCTCGCACTCTCCTTCTCTCTCATTCACATGCACATACACAAACACAGACATTTTATCTCTCACTGTCTCTTTTTCTCTCGCTGTCATTCCCACATGCACAGACTCACACATGCGCGCGCATGCACCGATCTTCTTGGCTGCAGGCCTACACTCTTTAGGTTCTGTGGATTTTCCTACAGTCCTCTGAATCACAGGTATGTGCTCTAGGTGGGCTGTGCCTGACATAACTTCTGTGCTATTGCCTCTACACGAATAGAAACAACACTGGCCAAAATAACTTTCCAAACAGCAATGCCCACCAAATGCTTAAATGTGGGCGTGCTATGAGATCATGGCACAGTTGTGGCTGCACTTCCAGGATGCCAAGAGTCCATGACTGGTTAAGTAGATCCTCAAACATGGTAATGGTTTTAGAGATGTGCCTTGACAAGGCAGAGATTGCCAAAAGCTAATTTTATCCATGCACTGTCCATTCCAATGTTCCGGATATTCCGTGATATTCCAGCATTCACATGATTATGTGCCGTTCAATTTTCTTGCCTCCCACACTCTCGCATCTGCCCACCCCTGGTCTTGTCTAGACAAAGCATTGCACTTGGCATCAGATTTTTTTAAGAATGAGCCTCTCTCAATTTTTAATGCCCTCACAGTAAACAATTTAAATGCAACATGGCTGGATCTATATCCATTATGGACAACCGTAATAGGTATAAAATATACATCGTAGTTTTTGCTACACCTTCAGTATCCACTGCAAAAGCAAACAAGTAAATCAGGCGTGCATGCACCAAGGGGTCCGCATGCAGACGAAAGCTCCACACGCACCCTCGGAGCTCCACAGCGGATGATTTCACCGGCTCCCTGAAGCTCCCTGAGCGGCACAGGCCAGACGAAAATAACACACGGTCTGGCTGCGCTGACAGCCGACAGGTTTCTGCCGAAGGAGCACAACAGGCGCAGAGCAGCGAGTGTACCTGTCGAACCCGCTGCAGCATAGTTAGAAGGCAAAGATATGGATATACAAAGACATA
Organism: Electrophorus electricus; assembly: GCF_041902795.1. Lineage (NCBI taxonomy): Eukaryota > Metazoa > Chordata > Actinopteri > Gymnotiformes > Gymnotidae > Electrophorus > Electrophorus electricus. Next base: position 28,716,924 of record NC_137506.1, on the reverse strand, counting down.
GATACCTATACATTCACACACACATACACGCACACATTTTTCCTGCAATGCAAGCTATGTGCATGGCACATGTACAGTGATCCTGGGACACACTCGGGCCAGGGTGTTCTTTGATGTCATTTAAACCACAGTTGACCAGCCCAAGACTATGACGCATTCCCCAGATCAAGGCAAGAGAAATCTTCTCATCCAAAAACCACGGTCTAGACCTGCATTCCAAGACCCGTGTCACACCCACATTGGGTTGTTTGAATATCCTTGACCTTTCCTGAGACCTTGCTCGAGACCAACACTTCAGGATCCAACGTCCGCCTGTGCACACGGGCGTTGAACACATGTGCTGTTGCCGTGGCCTACACAGGTGCGCCCACTGGCCTGAAGGTCAGGCATTACATTCTATACATCGCAGAGTACAGCAGAGCAAGTCCCGGCCTACCATCCACAGGGGAACAGAAAACCGCACCGGTCCTGGAAAAACATCGCACAGAGCTGGGGGAGGCAGCTGACATAAGCAGAATGCCCAGGCCCCAAAGACAGCGATGTGCATGTAGCAGCCCCCCCTAAACAGGCCACCAGGGACTGAGTGAGCTGCCCCAGTCGCTACAGTAGAGCGATGTTATCGCCCTGTTTTTAAGCTCAACACGGAATGACACGATATGACGACATGATGAGCATGTGGATCTGCATTCCACACTGTTTCTTGGTCCTCAGGTCTTCCGGACGATGGCTTGTGATTGGTTGGGGGGGGGGGCTTTCATGGAGTTTCAAACACGCACTAAGTCAATGGGAAGCACCAGGACTTGAGGCCTAATCTGTGTATAAACCTAATGGCAACATGCTTCAAAACTAAGAATCAGAACGGGCGGCATGATCTGTGTGCACATCACACGGAGACAAGGAAATAGAGGCAGCTAACACTCGGGTCCTCAAAACCACCGTTCTGTGAATTATAAAAACAGTTCTTGATGTTTCTTAATTAGAAAGGGTAATCTCTTCATTACGGTTAGTGCTCACTGGCTCTTTCGCGGGGAAGGGAATCAACTCTTGGATTCTTGCAGTAATAATCCCATTATGGTGTCTCTTAGAACGGAAGCTACACTCCCATCGTCCTCTAAGCATCGACCTCAAGCGTGTAATTGCCCTGAGTTTAAGGCAGTCTTGTCAGTGGCGACTGGGGAAGTTAATGACACTAAAAGGCAACCGAAAAAGCTCCCGAGTGCTTTCACGACCTGTATTGCCTTTCCATATAACCTGCGCATGCAGTCCAACCTTATGGATACAGCGCATTGAGCGTGTCCGAGTTCTTTCCGAAAGCAGCTGCGAGGGAAAGAGATTTGGGGCGGACATTCTCCCATAATGCAGGCCTGTGGCCTAAACGGCGTTAATGCGCAGTATTAGGTGGGCGGAGCTAAGAATAGTTTCCATCCCACCTCCCATCAAGTTGTCATCAATAGTAATTCAAGAAGGAGGACCCAATGGCAGGTCGTGTCAGGCTGTGGTCACAGTCTGAAAAGGCATTAGTATTAAATGGTGGAAACTCACATCTGGATTGCTTCTGAACAAGAGATGAATAGACATCATTTTGGGCTTAGATAACACGTCTCTCATGTAACCTTTGGTCGCTTTTGAAGAAAGTGTTCTATTTATTTCATGGTAAATATGCTCTCTTATTTAATTTAAAAAAAAAAAAGTTTAAACCTAGTTATTTCTTCAAAGAATTCATGATCGATTGCTGTTTTTGCATCAGTCTGCTCTGGTTAACTGCACACAGCAATACATAATTAAATGTAAAAATGTGGCAGTTATGCCCACACTGGTTTGATATGCCTCTTTAAACAAGGCTATGCGTTTACCCCATCAGGTCAGGGCGGTCTCAGGGCAGTCCTCAAGGACCAAGAAATAGCGCAGAACGGTGTCATCGAAAGCTTCAACTTCAGGTTGAGCTTCAAGACGTCTATTCTTTTCCACGAAGAGTGCTACAGCAGGTCAGGACGTCATGTCTGAACAGTTTTATTTTCCTAGAGTTTTGCTCACACACAGAAATAATTAAGATGACACGAATCAGCTCTATCAGCCACTGGTAACCACCCGTGCTCTGTGATCCCATGTTAGTGAGCATGCAAGCATATTTTGGCCAAAGATAATTGGCTCTATGAAATGTTTATGGGTAGTCAATTGATGCTCACTTTTACACACAGCATTGGTTAGGACTCCTTCACTCTTCGCTTCTTTGTCTTTATTATTTATGACTGCAGTAAAGTCTCACTGGTTTACAGGGCTCCCTGATTCTGAGTTACGTACATAGTAAACTCAACGGCACATTCTCGCCGCCGATAGCCAGTGACACAACCTCGTATATTACAGGCCGATCATAAAATCACTAGTCAATAACACTGATCTAGGCTTGATTTCTTGGTCGGAGTGTCAGGTTCCTTTACCTATGCGCCGTATCCCCCCGAGACCGCGGACACTCCGGGGTTCCTTTTTTATGGCTATGACGGGCGGTGTTCATATGAACCATCAACAACAGGAAGGATGACTTGATGAATCCACTGATTTGACGGCGAATGAATGCATGAGTGCATGAGGCCTTCACCCTCACTAACACTGTCTCGTTCCCGCCTTCCTCTGATTTACGCAACATAAGCGCGCGGGCCTCCCTGCTATCTCTCAGCCTGACATCATTTCTATTTGGCCCAATCGATTTCTACATTTATGTTAGGGGAGGCCATTTTGAGAGTAATGTGAGGTTAGGAAAACCGTGGCCATGTAAATCTCTCAGGCGTCTCAATTGGAACACGCCGCGCTTTCTGGCGCTGAAATATCACCTCACACGCATGCCAAAATACATACATTTGCATTTACACCATATGAGATTATGTTCCAGGGAGCCAGTTCAGTTCATTTCATATAGCAGTTGAGCTCTAATGACTTTGCTTCTCATATAAAACCTCCAGGAGCTGGGAAAGGGCTATAGAGGGAGGACAGTCAGTTCACTGTGCTGAGGGTCTGCACAGAAAAGGGTCCTGCGCAGGACGTTAATCGCATGAGAATGTAGAGGCTACCAGCGAGGCTCAGCAATGACTCTTATTACAGCAAGAATCCCATTCAGGTGGTCATTAGACAATCAGACTGGATTAATCAGGCTGGATCTCAATTACAGTGGAGGTAATTTTCATGGCATGGCACTGTGCCTCTCTGAGGGTGGGAAGGTGGGAGCGGGCAGGCTAGCTGGGTATTAAAACGGCTAGGTGGACTGAGACCGCCCGGAGGAAAAGGAATGGGTTATATCAACGAAACATCTGCCGTTACGTGCCCTATTTCATTGTCTGCTGCCAACTGCGGCGCGGGTTTGCGCCTGCAGGTACTGCGGGGGGCTTTTTTTGTGCACCTTGCCTCACCGTTGCGCCTCGGCCAAGCTAAGCAGGCCTTCGAAGCAGAGCGTGTCCTGTAGGAACAGGTCGGCCTTGTTTTCACAGGCACCCATTTCCTCCGCACTCCGTCCTGCTGTGGACACCTTTTCAACTTCCCTGGCCAGCGCCACATTCGTGATTTATGGCCGACAGAGGAGACTGACCGTCGAAGCCGTGCAAATCCCCTCATGGAGGGGAAAGGTGATGGGCGCATGCCGGACCACCCACTCTGCACCCTCCTGTCCATTCTCTGCTCTGCGAATAGGAGAACCCTTTATACCGGGAAGGTCAGGGCCATTTAATCCACCCTGCACCCCCCCCCCCCATACCGCTTTACCCTTGGCTTTTGCGTCAAAGGGCTCGAGTGTCCCTCTTCACCAGGAAGCAGCCCAATGTCGTCAAGAACTGCAAATTACCTTCCCACAAATCCCACTGGTGGTGTCCCCTACTTTAGAGGAGGGGAAAAAACAGAGGAGCGTTTGAAGTTGGATGAGGGGGTAATGGTTAGCGATGGTCTGGGAGTAGTTTCCTATGGAGCGTTCCTGGGCTCGATCTGAAAAATGTGTTTCCTCCATCACATGCTCGTGCCCGAGCAACCTTTACGGGCATGCAGCACTTCGGCCCTGGGTGCTGGAATCTGGTCGGAGGTGCAGGTCCCTCAGCCGGACACCGTGCAGCTCGGGTCTCCCTCTGCGCCACCGTGTCATGGTTCGTTGCCAAGATCTGCTGGAGCCTCGGGTGTTTGGCCAAAGTCTCAAAATCCTCGCTGCTGCACTTTTAGCTTCCCACGTCAGAGGCACCTGAACCTGGCCTCCTTGCCTTCATGCCAGTTCCTCTGCTGATACCCTAGAACTCCTCTAAGGCTCGGCCCTGACAGGCGGTGGGAGGCGCGCTCAACACCCAGCAAACACATGCGAAAGGTCCTGCTGCGTCCGGACTTGTGATTTGTTGTAAAATAGCGAAACCTTCAACTAATGTGCTGTCTTTTTTATTTCTGTTACTGCTCGTACATTTCATTGAGTAATCACAAATCTGGTGTGTACTCTAGAATGACTTCACGACCGTAATAACACAGAAGATAAACTGCAGATGTCTTGGAGTTGTACTTCTGGTGTTTTCGCCTGCAACAATGTCAACTGCACTATGCAATGGGCCCAGTAAACTCGCCATTAGTAAACTCGCCATTAGCCATCTGCTAACACAACTCTTCCCCGCCACACACACTGCAGGAGCTTTGCGTGCGCTGCATTGTCGCATTATTAGCAGTGTGTGTCTGCTCGCGCCCATTTATCTCCAAACGTAAACCCACATTCTACGTTGCATAAAGTTGCACATTCCTAAAATAAAGTAGGCCTGGAACCTCAGGGGTCGTATCCCACTGCACACGCATACCTGAGGAGACCGCAGCACAGTCGTTGTTCTTCTTATTTCTTTTGCTGTGCAAGCATTCCACTCCCTCCAAGGCCCTATCCCCTCTGCTCTGATTGTTATGACACAATTATGGCTGTGCACAATAAACCAGAGCATAATCATCCAGTAAAACTGGATTTCTTTTAGTTGCTTATTATCTGCCCCCCAAGTGCTTTCTTGCACACGGCAACTGCTCCCATGGAGAACTGCCTTTTCCGTGATATCTGCTGCTCTGCTATTGCATTCTCTCTCTCTCTCTCTCTCTCTCTCTCTCTCTCTCTCTCTCTCTCTCTCTCTCTCTCTCTCTCTCCCTCCCTCCCTCCCTCCCTCCCTCTCTCTGCCGCATGGGATAAAGATATAGTGCAGCATGGAGCCTAAGTGTCTCAGTGGGGTCCCCGTGCCAGGGGGCCGTCGCCCTGGAGCGCGGCCTCGCCCGCATCTCATCATGGCCTCCGGTACCCGGAGCGCCCCGGGCGTGCTGTCCAGACAGTGCATCCAATCTGCCACCCCCACCGTCCCTCGCTCCCAAATGCAGCCATGGACGAGGGCGGGAGGTGGCGCGCGTCGCCCGCCGTTCCGATCTCCTCCCCCGGTCCCTCCTTCCCTACCTTCTACCGCCGGTCCGACGCTTGTCGTACAGGAGCGAAGGCCGGGCCGCCTTCACCGTGCGCCATCGTTAGCGCCGGGGCCGTGCTGGAGGCGGAGAGCAGGCGGATGAGGGGTGTGGCTCTGGGGCCAAGGAACGAAATTGCAAACCTAAGGTTTCTGATTCAACCCATTATTATTTTTGACACAAGTCATTTACAATAGCTCCGAAGGTGGCAATGGAAAATGTGATATTGATTGTGTGCCCCGCAGGCTTTCTGCAGCCCTCCGTCCTCCATAGCGTCTCTTTTCATACACAGGCACGCTCTCTCTCTCTCTCACACACACACACACACACACACACACACACACACACACACACACACACACACACACACTCTACGCATATTGTTTTGTCTTCCTTCTTTGCTCTTGCCCTATTTCTTTAAGACACCATGAAATAGCCACCTTGATTAATGATGCCTATGTGATTTGGCGCTACAGGATGGCTGCTCCAGCCACTGAACTCAACGCCGTGCTGGACCTTCCTGTCATTTGTTCGGCCAAATAATCCAGGCTGCGATCACGGGCCTAGGCTGCACTTGGCAAAAACAGCGTGTATATGAGAGTGCTGATGCTCATGCTGACATCATTAAAGCACATTGAGAGAGAGAGGGAGAGAGAGAGAGAGAGAGAGAGAGAGAGAGAGGGAGAGAGAGAGAGAGAGAGAGAGGGGGGTGGGTGGTAGGAAACTACCCCTCTACCATAAACACTACAGTGTGATATCTGGAGATATCGTCTGAGACGCTGCCTGGGTTATTTGCGCAGGGCCACTGTCTGCAGGAGTGTGATGATCAAGGCAGCCAGGGGAAGCCTACCAGGTGATAGGCCTACCGGAACACCACGGCGACAACACCGGTCTGACAGACCAAAAGCAAACGCGTAAAACGAGACCCCTTCAAAGAGATCGGAGCAAATTGCGTGGGCCTCGGGGTTAACTGGCAGGCCGCGTTGTGCATGTGCGTGCTTGTGTGTGAGCAAGGGCGTGTGGGAGATAGGGTGATCTGTCTGCGCCGTGATTAAGGTACGAGAGACGAGGCCCGCGCACGCTCGCCAGCAAACACTCACTCCGGCTCTCCCCAAAACAATCGATCGCTCGGTTAAAAGCTGCCCTTCCTGCTGTGTGACGCGTGATTATATGCCCTCCAGCTTGTCACGTGTTACTTACGCGCTCCCCCTGCTTGGCCTCTGCCAAACAGCCCTATTTGTAGTGCAGATCAGCCATAAACACCAAGATAAGCCTGCGAGGCTGGACACGAAGACCGTCGTTATATGAGCCCTGACAGGCACGGAGAGAGTGCCATCGCTACACTATGTGTGACGGGCCGCACGCAGCAGACGAGGCCCTGTCCTTTAGCGCTGTTTCTCACGCTTGGATTTTCTGCCTGCAGTAAGAAGTCGTGGAGTTGCTTCCTCTTGAGCACGTGAGCTGCACCCCTGCGTAGCCACGCGTAAAACCGCCTTGGTTCTCACAGCCGAATGCCGAAGCCTGCAGCCTCGCGCACACGGCGGCTCCTACCTGTGTAATTAGAGCACAGGCTGTCATCGCATTAGCGTGTGTGGGAGAATGGAGCACAATAAGGAGGAGATTATGAGCTTTGTGCGCTGGTTTGCTGGTAAACGCGTGGCTTGCCAGAGGGATTTTGGGACGAGAGCTCGTCCTATCTGGTTACAATAACTGTTGCATTAGGGCCTGATCCGGGGGGGGGGGGAGACGCGAAAACAAGAGGTGCTCGCAGGACACAATCTCTACGATCCTTTCATGGCACGTAGAGAAAGAATATTTTCGTCTTGTTCGGAAACAGTCGAGGGGGAAGTTTAAAGCGAGCAGTGGATGTGCTGAGTTCAGTAACTTCAGTAGGTCTGAGTTTCTCTCCTTTTTTTAAACTTTCTAATGAACATCTCCTCAGTCAAGGTTTCCTTTGGTCCCTGCACTCTCGGGGGGGGAAAAAAAAAAGTGCCTCTTTCCAAAAAAAGTTAAATAAGCGAAGAGAGCGAAGAGCCGCCGAACCCCGCGGAGAGGCGGCCAGGGAGAACGGCAAACGTGCAGGGGAGAGGGCACAGCCTCAGAGGAAGGAAGATAACATCAGCTACTTCACTGGCTCCTTCCCCCACCGAGCACAATGGCACCCGTAAAACAGCAGGAGGCCCAGGAACGGCAGGCTAAAATAGAGCTACCTCTCTCTGAAGAACAAGAGTCCGGAGCTGGGGGGGGTGCAGTGAAAGTGGGAATGGCAGAGGGAGAGAGAAGGAGAGAGGCAGAAGACCATGTTGCTTTTGATCAGTTCGGGCGGAATCTCCAAGGTATCCGTGCTGGCCCAGACCTGCTGGGGAACATGTCTGGAGTCCCTCCGCTCGTTCCCTGTTCTTTTTTTAAAAATTATTATTATTTTAGACATGAGGAATGGGCTATCTGGACCTCCCCCACCCCCCCCGAGTCACTTTTCCATGGGCCCCTGTGGTTTGGCCCTCAGAAAAGAGAGAAAAAGCCCAGGAGAGCAAACACCCAGTACAGCTCATTTAAAAGAGGATTACCTATTAACCATCCAAGAGCCACAGACAGACTGGTCTGTTTACAGAGGGGCTTAACAGAGAGCGAGAAAGAGAGAGACAGAGAGAGAAACAGAAAGAGCGAGAGCACACAATCAGTTCTGGACTTCATATATACAAAAAAAACCCAAAAAAAACCTTCAAATACATTTCTGTGGAGATATTCACACAATGATATCATTCGCTTGCTTATGATGATAAAAGAGCGATGTTTGTAAACATGCGGTGTCCATGCTGCTTAACTCAGATGATTCACTGACATGGAGAAGTTTTACCCCTGATATCCATATCGTTGTCATTATGACTCTGGCCCTCTGGAAGTTCCACTTTGTATACACACTTCAGTGATCGGACAAACCAGATACACCTCTACCCAAGTAAAAGCCAGCTGCCACCCGGCGGTTTGTGTCTGTGTCATGCGAGAGGGCCTGCGTAGGTGTGTAATAACACCTCAGACTCTTTGGTGAGGGGCAGGGCTGGAATGTTACCATCCACAGACTGTAAAACAAATGACTGTGCATTCTGCTCACTCTGCCAGTGAAAAGTGCAAAACGTTCCTGACCATTTCACCTCGTTATCTTGACTTACCAGGAATGGACGAATTTATGGGTAAACATTTAAATAAATGTAAAAAATAAAAAAATTAAAATTGCAACAGGCAGTGTTAAAATTCAAATGCTATAAAACAATTTTGTGAGCTTATGTATCCAGCTGCTCTACGAATCAGAGCACAGTAGGAGGATCTAGTAGCTTATGTATCCAGCTACTCTACGAATCAGGGCACAGTAGGAGGACCTAGTCATGCATCTAGTCATAGGACCTTTAACCTTTGACTGTGCAGCTGTGGACACATTTGCATTCCTCCTCAACCGGACACGAATTAATTAACCAAGACGGCCGCAAAACCAGGCAACCGTTAATCCGACCGGTGCTAATCAAGCTCCTCTCACCCGGATTCTACCCAGGTTTCCCTCGGTTAGCGCTGAAATGTCCGGATATCATCGCACAACTTTGTTCTCTCGTCCAGCTGCGCAATGTAGCGTCGCCGGGCAGAACCAGGAGTGAGCCGCTCACCCTCGGCCTGCGCTCCCTCCCGACACGGCGGGCATGGTGAATTTAGAAGACAGATGGCCCGCCCGCGTCTCCGAAAGCAGAGGTGTTATTACGAGGGGATGATGGGTCTTTAATGGCTCTGATGGCAGAAACACATGGCGCAGCCGCGCTCGGTCTGAAAGTGCGGGAAGCCACGACTCGCCTGCCCGCCGCTGTTTCTTCTCACGCGTGTTTGGCGGCGCCTCGCCGCACCAGAGCTCCGCGTTAACCCCCCACCAGCGAGGGGGCGTCGGCCTAGACGGCAGAAGCGCGTCGAGATCGGCCTTCCCTTCGCTTACGGAGCTTCCCTTCGCTTCCCCCACGTTGCCCTCCTTGGCCTCTCTCCTGACGGAGCGTGTCCGTGCTCTCTGTGAGAAAAATACTCCGTTGCCGGGAGGTTATGGATACTGACTGCTGTCAGAGGTTGCGTTGTCGGGGGATCGCTCTGCGTCCAGCAGGCCTTTCATCTCCTGACAAATAGGAGGCCTGTGTTTTTATCTGGGGAGGGATATATGTAAATACCTCTGTCAAGAAGGATTTCAGGGAAGATGTTTGCCCTCTTTCCTGAGAACCGTATGGAAAGGGGCCGAGGTGGTTGTGCAGTGGTGTCATAATACATCCCAGCTTATCTCGGCAGAATGTTAGGTTCCCATAATCCTTTGTGTACTTTACGCCTTTTTTCCGCTCACAGAAACACTGACCTGCCTTCTCCTGTTGTAGACGCTTGAGCCAGACTGCATTAGCACGCCACCCGCCCGACGGCGCCCGGAACCATTCACTCAGAACCGAACAGAGTCCAGCGCAGTCTCCTCTTTCCTTGTTCCAGCACTCCGCCCTCTTTGGAGCAGAGTACCCCTTCTCTTTCCTCTTTGCCTTTGACCTACTCCGACGCTGCCACTAGCGTTTAGTGGCGCGCGAAGGCCGACTCACCTGGGACGAGCGCGACCCGCCTAGGGCACTCAGTGGATCAGTACATTAGGCCCTTCCTGCCTCAGAAGACGAACATCGCGGGCAGCGCCATGGCGAGACCCCGGTCGGAGCCTGCCTAGATGGATTGCAGGTGCTTCCTGCAGTCGGAAGTGGCTGATTAAAGAGACTAGCCCTGTCTGCCTTCTTTACCCTTCTCACTCATTTCTCATCCCCCCCTCTTCTTTCCTTCATCCTTTTTTTTGTTTGTTCTTTTGCTTTGGTTCATTTCTGTGAGCAGTGGCCTCCAACGTGGGTAGAGTGGCAAGGGGTGGGTGGTACTCCCCTCACTGCATTCTCAGCTGTGGGGAGTTTAGATAAATAAAGAGACAGTGAGCAAGGGTGCTTCTTCCATAGCTTGCTTGGGAGACAGCTGACAGTGGCGTGTCCAAACAGTCTCGTGGAGGAAAGTTGTGGGGTGTGTGTGTGTGTGTGTGTTATTCTCTCTCCCGACAAGCAAACATTCCTTGAACACTACACATATGCGTGTGGGGCAGGGCGCTGGTAGACCAGCGCGGTTGTGCTTGGCCCGCCGGCGTAGCTGCAGTGACGACGCCTTCACACCACACAGAAGAGTCTGATTCCCAGACTCATATATTGATGGGCAAAAACCAGAAGAGACGGTGATATGGCAGCTATTCCAGTGTGTTATGACTGGAGGGTGTGTGTGTGTGTGTGTGTGTGTATGTGTGTGTGTGTGCATACTAAAAAGCAATGTCAATGTCAAACATGAGATTTCAAATCAAGCAATAAACCGAATCTCATCTATATAATCCTACCAGGGAACTTGATTTTAGATGTTTAGAAGAAAAAAATCCTCACTGGTCCCAAGACATAAATACGTCATTGAGCAGAATGCTTTGAAATGAATTATAGCTCTAATAAGCACGACATGGCTTATATGAATAAACAGCCATCTCGTCTACACAATAACACGCAATGCGCTGCAGGCTGCAGGCTCGCAGAAACACCTTAGCTGAAGATAGAGCCGTTCCACCGGGGAGAAGGCGACCGTAATTTGCGGCAATAGAATCATTGCGCCCATAAGCAGGCATGACTTAATGATGAATTAGGGCCCCTTCGGGTGGAGCGAGGGTGAAAATTGGCTTTGCTTTTTTTCCTTCTTCTTCTCCTTCTTCTTTTTTTTTTTTTTTTTTGCACTGCCTAAAATTTTCAGGAGTGACCTCTGTGAAAGGCTGCCAAGTGTGCCACAACTCCTACTTCTGTGGGTGGTTGGTGTTTCTCTCTCTCACCCTCTGAAATCTTGTGGTATTTGCAGTGCCCTCTGCAGGAGGGGTCCATCTTACCTAATGACGTAAGCATTTTTGTCACTGAGTTGTTTATGCCTGGCGGCTGTCCTCAATTCTCTCTCTCTCTCTCTCTCTCTCTCTCTCTCTGTAGATAGGGGTTCTCTAATCACCGACGCCTTGGAGTAGAAATGTTATTCGTGTAATATGCTGATTTACTAATGGCATTTGAGACCAGCGTGGGACGAGGGTGGACAGATGTCCACTTGGCACAGAAACAGGACCAAGCAAGAGAGAATGACCTGTGCAGCTAACGCACAGGTTTAAAAAATCAATAGATTTGGGCAACTTTGGGCACAACAAATAAACCATCAGGTGCGTGCGTGAATGTGACTGCATTATTTCCAGGAAAAGGGTGATCTCATACTCTATGGCGCCGCTCTCTGCTTGTTTGTCACTCCGTGCTGGTCCTGCAATCCTGTCTCCCCTGAGCTTGAGTCAGACCCATGTGGCTGCGTGAGTACCTGTGTGTGTGTGTGTGTGTGTGTGTGTGTCCTTCACAGGGACACTGGGCTCAGTGAAGCCATAGTGTGTGGTGCTAGGGGACCGGCGAGCTCACACACAGCACTAATGGCCTGAAGCACAATATAATACCAGGAACAAGCCCTGAGGCTCACACTTATGGACACTACACGCACACGGACACATACACTCATGCACATATATATATATATATATGTATGTGTGTGTGTGTGTGTGTGTGTGTGTGTGTGTGCATGTGTACACATACGTGCACACCTCTGCACTTTCGTGTGTGATAGTTAGCATCTGTGTGTGTAGTGCTGCAGACTGGGACCATGTGTGCTTCAGGGCTAGCAGGCATACAGGACAGGCCTGCCACACTGCTTAGCAGAGCCCACAGGCTTCCCTTTGCTAATTGACTAATTATTCTCGTAATTGGACACGTTGAGTGTGTTTTTTCCCTCTCGCTCCCTCTGCCTCTGTCTTGGCACAAGCTCACTAATGGCCTCCAGTTTTTACACCTCTGCCATTAGCTCTGGTTCTGAACTCGTTTTGAAGGGGAAAAGAAAATCATTTTCCCGTTACCCACACAAATTAGGGCAGCCTTAATGCTTTTACCATCTGATAACATATGGTGGTTTCCTTTCTCGTTCCCACGCTAAAGTGTATTGAAAATGCTGCACTGGGAAACAAACTTCAGGCTGCTACACATATTGGGTGTGGTGTGTGTGTGTGTGTGTGTGTGTTAGGAGTATCCCATCTTGAGATGATAAACTCCTGAATCTTTCCCTTATGAATTCACCCCCTCCTTCTGTCTCTCAGTTTCTCTCTCTGTGGGCAGTAGTGCACAGCAGCTGCTATGGGCTGTGGAGGTGGAGCAGATGCTCAGTGTGTGTGTGTGTGTGTGTGTTTGTGTTTGTGTATATGTGGGTGGGTGTGTGTGTGTGCGTATGTGTGCGTGCATGCATGTGTGTTTGTGTTTGTTTGTGTATGTGTGGGTGTGGGTGTGTGGGTGTGTGTGTGTGTGTGTGTGTGTGTGTGTGTGAGGGATTGGGTGCCAGGGCTCTCATCCATCTGCCCAGGCAGGACTGGAATGAGCAGCTCAAGCATCTCAACACCGCACACACCCTTCAAACCGCACCTCCACACACACACACACACACACACACACACACACACATGCCACCCCGTTTACTGGTTCATCTCTGCTGTGAGCCTGTCTCTTCACACCCTGTCCTGGTCTCTGCTCTCTCACTTGTCTGCCATCTTGTCTATGCACTACAGACCTTTGGTATGTAACGTAAAACTGTGCCATCGCCATCACCTCGCTGTGCCACCTGCAGCCAGCGTTCTCCCACGCCGTCCCGGCCAGACCCCACGAGCCCACGGCCACAGGTCAGCACATGCAACCGGAACTGGTCTGCTGCCTTCACTCCAGTATCCACACTCCTGCACTGGCTGCTCTGCCGCTCTCTAAACCGTCTGCCGAGGAGTGCCTATCCGTGCCTATCCCTCCGCCTGCTTAAAGGTCAGCTCAGGGGTCGGGCCGTGGCCGGCCTGCGTGTAAAGTGAGGTTCTGCCCGTCCGTTAACCTGTAAAGTGAGGTTTGGCCCGTCCGTTAACCTGGTGGCCCCGAGCTCCCTACGTACCGATCTTGTTCTTTTAACCTGCGATTTTTGCCTCCGGCAAGGCTGGCCGTATTCTCTCAGCCTTCAGCTGGAGTCGGTCCGTAGTCCCATGCCCTCTCCCTCCCGCTCCAAACGGAAGCAGGCGCCTTCTGTTTGGGCTTTGAGTCCCCTGCAGTGTTTAGATTCTCACATTTGCTGCTGAATTATAGATTTAGTTAAAGATTCAGAGGCGGAGATGGTTGGGGGGATGTCTGATGAGAAGAGCACAGTGGAGCTTTCCGGAACATAACTCAGCAGGGCTGCACTGACACGGCAGAATATTCCGATTGGGAATGACATCATCCTGTTAGCTGTCCTGGGAGTACTGCACTGTAAGGGTTCTGTCAACACACACACACACACACACACACACACACACACACACACACACACACACACACACAGGCAGCAATGCAGAGAAGGATTCTGTATCCTACCTTAGAGTGCAGCTCACTTTCTCGATTTTCTCTCCTTCTCTGTCCCTATACCTCAATCCACCTCCCACTCTTTCACTCCAAACAATCCAATTTGCTCCCTCAACACCCTCTTTTTTCCCCAGTCGCTCCACTCCTTACACACACAAACAAACATGCACTCACACACGCGCACATCTTTTTCTCTCATTCCCTCTCTCTCTCTCTCCCTCACATAATCTCTGGGGAATAGGAGAGCTCGGGCTCTGGCCTGCTGTTTAAGAGACAGGGGAGAAAACGTGTGTGTGTGTGAGCGTGTGTTTCAGGGGCCGCTGTCGGCTGAGAGCAATGTGCAGGGGCAGGACTGGCTTTCACCAGGTCACAGCCTTTTAGGGAGAGCCCCCAGCTCAAAGGACCCGCTCAGAGAGAGAGAAAAGAGCTCTTGTTCTGCCTCTCACAAAAGCCAGAGCCGGACATTCCTAACTAATCGATCACTTCGTCCACCGTTGGTTTGGTTCACACCGCCTAGATAATTACCACGTTTTTTAACATTATCCCTTCAATGTGATCGTTTTCTGCTTTCCCAGCAAAAAATCCCAAATAACAACAACAAACAAAAAGCACAAAAAATGTGGACGTGAGATCCCAACACATGCTCCCATAAAGGTCATTTGTTTTTTTGAATGAATAAACCCTCCAAATCCTAGACAGAGCGTGGACATTGCATGTTTTTAACCAATCCGCCAGACGTCCTGGGATATTGGAAAATGTGACAACGTTGTTGTTAATTAGCTCACAGCTGTGCATGCCCTTTGGTGTTCGAAGCGGCCCCTACACATGGAAAGGTTAATCCTGCGTTTCTTGCCAGGAGAAGACGAGCAGATAGTATCTTTAAAATTCCACGCCGGGCCCTATTGATCTGCCACGCCATTGGCCGGTGACGTGACATTTCTGCGAGTCTCCCACCGCAGAGACCATCAGAGCGCTATTGATGTCACCCTGAACCCCCACTCATGAGAAACACCTCAAGATTCACAGGTTCCTCTGAAGCCAATAGCTTCTTTTGGGCAACGTCCATTATTTGTACGCACAACTCCCATCTGGGCTACAGATCTGTTTTTTCCAGATGCATTCAAACCTGTAACTCCCAGTCTAATGGCACATACTGTAATGCAATTTAGCTCCTCCAGAACAAAAGCAATGGCCAAGATCCAGGCCGATAAACTGTGTTGTTTTGGGTTTTTTTTCCCTCATCCCTTTGCCTCTGTTCGTTTTATCCCCTTTTTTTACCGAGCGGAGGCCCCGGTGTTTATCTAGTCTATTAATCTCACTATGTTTTTTCTCAGGAAGGAAACAATAGTCGCAGACATCGCCTTTTTTCTCTTTAGATGTTGGCCCGTGATAGGAAATCTATATGCAGCGAGGAGCCAATTTCTCCTGCTCGGTTAGCGCGCGGCCGTGGAAGGAAGGCAGCAGAGGGGCCCGGAGGGAAGCAGCCCAGCAGGGAGGTTGCCGCGGACCAGGGGGACGTGTTTATCGCTAGACGCTGTCCTTCTGCCACCATCAAGAATCCGCCCCGTATATAACACAAAGTGCAGCGGCTACGAGACCGAGCACGCAGCGGTTCCTCGGGTCATCCGCCCGGAAGGTACGACTCGCCTTCGTGGAAGCCGCCGACAACGGTTTGATTGCACGTGTGTTTTGTTGTTGTGGTTTGTTTATGTTTGTTTTCTTACCTGCACTCCGCTCAGCCTGCTCTCTCGCTGTGTGGAACGGTCTGTGCTTGAGGCGCGTCAAGCTTAGAGAGCTGCAATTAATGCTGTGCCTTCAGGTCCTCTAAGGATTTGTATCTGAGTTCAGGCAGGGTCAGAGCTGTTTCTCCCTCCCCTCTGACTGTGTGTGTGCGTGTGTGTGCGCGCATGTGTGTGCGTGTGGGTGGGTGTCTGCGCGCGCACACCCGTGTGCCTGTGTGTGTCCCACACTAAGCTCTTGTAGGTTTGTGTTGAACCTGCAGCGCACAAGGCTACTTCTCGCTAGCAGCTGGCGCTATTCTCTCCTTCTTTACTTTCCAGTGCTAAATCTGCCGCTGCCTGTCAAGACTTCGCTCCAACTTTCACCCGCCCATGCGCTCAATCAGGAGACCGCGTAATGAAAGCCAGGCCACCTTTCTGCCTTCACCATTGAGCCTCCTCTTGCTACGTTTTCTTCCTTACACATGCGCAACTTTTTAAACCCGATCCCTAACTTCAGATGTATTCAGGCCATCTCTCTCTCTCTCTCTCTCTCTCTCTCTCTCTCTCTCTCTCTTTTTTTTTCCCCCCTCAAGCAGCTGTAGAAGCTTTAGAACGACACGCGTGCGCTCGCTCGCACGCACAAGAAGGCAAGCTCCCATCCCTGCATATGGGAGCTGTTTGTGGGGCGCTGTGTCAGCATTGCCTGCTTTGCCCCTGAGCTAAGTCTAAACAGTGCACTTGGTGACCGCGAGGCCATCTGTCAAAAGTTGCCTGTCCAACAGTCAGTAAACAGTGGCTGCTTCTAAGCTGCGCTACGCCTCTCTGTCGTGTAAATTCCAGCGCTGACTAATGCCCAATCCTAATCCGGCACCACAGCTGTGGAATGCACAGAGCCTAATCCGGGTGACACAGCTGCATTAAGGATATACAGAACAACCCCATAAGATCACACTCCCCTACACGAGCATGGCAGCGTACATGTGGTAGCATTTGGGGCGGGGGGGGGGATTGATTCACATTTTATTTTAATCCCACGATTCATGAACTCCATGAAATGCATAAAATGTCATTTCCTCCTCTTTTTTTTTTTGGGCCTCAGATACGCGTGAGCTAAAGTGGATATTTTGGAAATGTCATTACCTGCTCAACGGAAGCCGGGTCTCATCTGGGAGGAGTGTGACTCTGAGGTTCCTTGTCCTTCCGTCTCATGCCTGACTGTGGAGATTTCCATGAGGTAATTATGCGGCTGGGCTTTCCAACCTCGGAAAAGATCAATTCTTTCAATCAATTCCACATTTAAGAGGATAGCTGAGATTATGGGCATGTGAACAAGGAGCCATAAGGCTCTTAATAGGTCACTAAAATGCGTGCAAGAGGTTCTTCCCTTGTCCAGTCTACACGTCCTCTGGGATTACCAACTACCCTCGGCAGTATGAACGGGAAAGAAACCGATAAATCACTAAATAAATGAAATTTATGCTCGTTGGGAGCTTTTGGAAGGCAATATTTACAGACATTATTGGCAGATGTGTACACGATCAATGTTGCACAATATGGATCAATATTTATTTAACCCCTATCCCATACAGCCTCCCTGTTTAGACCCAGGCCAAATGGCAGGTCTCGAATTGTCGAATTCAGGAAACATAATGTTGAGGGAGCAATTATCCATACGGAAAAGTCGTGAACTCTTAGTTCTTCAGCCCCTAGCCCTGACCCCCCCCATACAGAGTGCCAGAACAAGACCCAGTAGGCCACTATACTGGAGGCCTGGTTCCTACTAGCTGCTGCAGGCTGCTGTCAGGCAGTAAGCGTGTCTTTAGCATTTCTTGGCCTCCTATTGACTGACTTCTCCACATACGTTTTAAGGCCTCCAGGGCGACTGCTTGGTCTGATCGACTATCGACTAGGACCTTCCAACAATGAAAACCTCCCGGGTGCACCCATATTCCCAAGATTAGAAACAAATAATATAGATTAAGCCCTCAATGTGCTGACACGGGGTCTCGGGGTGAGGGTGGATGGAGGTTATACTCACTCTTCTTTTCATTGCTGGGGAGTTTCAAGACTGGCCAGAGAGCAGCTATGCAGAGTAGTAAGCCCCCTGGCCCTGGCTCTGCCCCCAGGCTGCCTACCCAGTCTCCCTGGCCCAAGGATGGGCACAGGTCACATGTCCCACATATCTTGGCCATGGGTTCTGGAGACAGCATCATTTGGCCCCCTGCCTTGTCCACAAAAAGCCAACAAATAAACAAGCAAACAAACAAACAGCCCGGAAGAGAAAAACAGCTCGGAGGTGCATTCAGATCCGAGGCGAGATGGGCGCCGATGACGGATATGGAGCCGTCGCGCTAGCGCGAACAATAGTCCTCCTCTCTCAGGAGATGCCATCGATTTGCGGACTCGGACCGAGACACGCGGCACGACAGCGAAGCATGCCTCCAGCCTCCTGTGGCTTCTGTGCAGAAATGAAGGGGAAAGGGAAAATCTTGTAAAAGGCGAAAAAATAATTGAGCGTCTCATTCACCCGCCTCACAAGCCTCCACCTCAGGCATGCAATTAACGGGATTTTTTTGATTTAATGCTGGGTCCGGTTTTTTTAAAGCCAAAGCATATCCCCCCCCCCCCCCGTTTCTTTTCCCTCTCCGTTCTATTTTCAGACGGCTTAATCATCTTTTTTGATGACTCTACCATACAGTTTTCTGTGCGAGTCTAGCCCAGGTTTAGCTGTGACCATAAATAACCCGAGCTCCTCAAGAAGGTCGCAAACGCTACTGAGCCCACACGTGTGCCTCGCACGCCCACCTAATCCAGCAGAACTGATGTGTAGCTGGGAAATATATACGTGTTTGGTCTAATTCCTGGTTATTGTTGGATTTGATGTGGTAATCACGTCATTCTATATATTTCTTTCACGCAGGCTTCTAGAGGTGCTGGGGGCACACACACACACACACACACACATGCGCGCGCGCATACACACACACACACACACACACACACACACACACACACACCTTGGAGCAGAAGGCAGGGAAGGCTGGATATTAGCATGAGAAAGGGTTATACCAGACAGCAGCGCACATTTGGCATTCGGGGAGTTTGTATGAAATCCAGCCGATGTCACTCCCTGTGGCCCGCGATCCCAGCCGCAGCATTCCGGGGTCGCTCGGCGGTACCTTTCCCCTGGCGAGCGAGTCGGCGTGCGCACGCGGCCGCGTACGTGCGACACATGTTGACGAGGGGAGGATGTAGCTCGGGCGCTCATTATAATCCGCATCAAACGGCAGGAGGGTGGCGATGATGTCACAGCTGACACCGGCTGCCAGGGTTACGGCACCGGTCCGCTCCGCGTTAATGAGACAAAGCTGCTCTCCTCACGGCTGCAGAGGGAAACGTGTAGAGAGCAATAAACAAACACACCCGCTTCTTCCCCGACTTCAAGTGCCGTCATCTGGAAAATCATACCTATTAAGCCACGAGCCACTCATATCAGTGTAAGACTGGGAATAATAATAGTGCCCTTCTTCAGCTGTTATCCAAACGTAAGTTATACTAGAATACTGTTAAAAGTAAACTGCATAGCTTAAGTGGAAAAGTAGACATTAGACTACATAAAGTGTATAAAGTGGACTGTATACATATGTAGGTGGGATTAAGTGTATTACAATTATATTGGACATTCTAGTTTGTTTGAAAAGAGGTTTCATTTTTATGTATTTTAGTAGAATTAATCACTGTGTACATTTGAAGGGTTGATGTTTTTGGAATAATTCACATTCCTGAAGCCTGTTTTAACTCAACAGTCTCTTGAATGTGTGACACTACCACTTCATAAATGAACAATGTAGACACTCGGAAACATCTTCTGGAAAGCTCTGTGGGTGTAAATCCTTAGCTGAGTCTGGGAAACAGCATGTGCGCAGGAGAGGTGTGCGTGTGTGTGTGTGTGTGTGTGTGTGTGTGTGTGTGTGCGTGTGTGTGTGCGTGTAGGTTCAGTCCCTGTGTGGCCAGTCTATGTCTGAGTGCTCGCGTGTGAGCGTGCCGTTGGACAGTGCGGAAGCTCGCTGACCCTCCTCACCTCGCCTTGCCTCGCCTTGCCTCGCACCCTTTGCTGGCTCGCGATTTTTCCGCTGCCTTTGTCCACAGGCAACGAGCCCCTGAGCGAAGGAAAGCGAATGTGCCTCATTCCTGCATGCTGGCATACCAGGCTTATTTCTGCCTCTCTCTGGCGTCGGCCGGCTCCGTGCTGTGCGGTCCCAGGAGTTTAGGGGCAGTGTTGAAGTGCGGGGACCATCCCCTTGACCGAGGACTCATGAGTCTCGAGGTCTGCTTTCTTTTTCTGTGAGAACAGAACTTGCCTTCTCAGCATATACACCAAATATGGGTTTTTAAAATTTTTTTTAGAAGGAGTCTCACCGGTACACTGTAAGCACTTTCTAGCAAGGCAGGCTGCTGGGGTCTCACAGCACCTTCACATCCAAATACCAAAGCACCCTGCAACCTTTGTGATTTACCAAGTGTGATAATAAATGGAGGGTGCATGCTTTATTAGACTCACAGGTAGCCCCAGCAGGACGAATGTGTGTGCGTGTGCACGTGTGTTGTTATGTGTGTGTGTGTGTGTGTGTGTGTGTGTGTGTGAGAGAGAGAGAGAGAGAGAGAGAGAGAGAGAGAGAGAGAGAGAGAGAGAAAGAGATTGATTATATATACTTTGTTTGGTTTAGTTTGTTTTTTGGGAACCAAGTTGTTGCAGGTCTCCACAGTCATAGAAAATCAACTTCTGATACAACAATCTGAAGAGTGTTAAATGGGTAAATAAATTGATATTAAATTAGGTGTGCACATAGTAGTATTTAGTTATAGAGTAGACAGTATGACAGTTCTATATTCACTGTGTGTGTGTGTGTGTGTGTGTGTGTGTGTATGCAAGCACGTATGCATGCATGGGTACATGTATGCATTGTGTACATTGTGTGCATGTATGCAGGTAGATGTGTGTGTGTGTGTGTGTGTGTGCGTGTGTGTGTGTGTGTGTGTGTGTGTGTGTGCGCGTGTGTGTGTGTGTGCGTGTGTGTGTGTGTGCTTGTGTGTGCATGTGTGTGTGTGTGCGTGTGTATGTGTGTGTGTGCGTGCAGACTTTAGGAGGTACAATGATGTTCCTCCCAGGACCAGCATCCTAAGGCTCATTATGGAGATTGGCTTAATGGCCATGTTGATATTGATCACACTAAAGGGAGATGGAGAAGCAAAGCCTGCTGGTGCGCTTCTCCACCTGCTCCTGGAATCACCTCACACGCCTGTTCTCTCCTGTGAGGAAGAAAAGAGCCCCTCTTGCATCCTTACTCCTTCTGCACTTCCAACTCCCCTTCTATGGCCAAGTAAAACCTCCGCGGGTTCAACACAGAGGCTATGATAAAACATCATTTGTTATGGTTATGTGAGTAGCATATTGTTCATTCTTAATTTGAATTTCAAAGTTCCTTTTTATGGCCCGTTTTTTGTTTCATATGTCACTAAAACTCACAGAAGTAATTTGCAAACTATTTGCATTTTAGAACACTTGCACTAAACCATGAAAAGCTAATACATGATGATGTGTGCATGGTCCAGCACAGAAACTGTTGTGAGTTTTTTTGTTTGTTTGTTTTTTTTCCAAATTGGACTCATTTTTGTCTTTCTTTGTGTATGACATATTGCTCGCCCTGCCTCGCCGAACACAGGCAAGCACAGCCTGCCACGTCCGGCCTTCTCGGGAGGAAGAGAACTGCTAGACATGCAGTTGCTGAGCTGAAGGGCATCTACGTGGCTGCCATCAATACAGAGGCCTGTCTTCTTCTTGATCTGTCCGTGCATACTGTACGCGCCTCACTGTTGATCACCGCTTATTGATTTTACTCCCCCTCTAATTGGACCCAAGTTAATTACGACCAATTAAAACCATGAATGATGCATTAGGCCGGGTCCACACCGGCTGGATCAACCGTATTTCTGTCCTTCTTTCCCGAAGAGGCCACAACTAATCGCTGACGCTACAGGAGCAATTAGGAGCGTTTCTCCTTAAAGGGGTATTTGGTGACAGTCAGTTGAGCAGGGATTAGAGCAGAGCCTACCCAGCGCCGACGCATTTAACCCTGGAGTGCCTTTCACTTTCAACAGGAGCTGGGGAGGGCAGGACGTGGAGGAGTGCGGAGGACCGTGGCGTCGCGGGCCTGGATCAGCGCCGAGGGCTCACCAGACTGTCACCTTAGCGCCAGCACCCACTGTGCCACGTGAAGCACTTTTCTCGACGCTGTGGCAGGAAACAAGGGGATTTGTGAGGCCAGGCTTTGTGTAGCTAGCGTGTCTGTTCATTAACCTGCCAGTTACGTGGAGCGACCGGGCCATCCGGAGTTACTGAGCAATCCGGCTGAGATTGCAGCCATGTGTCCTTCTACCTGGATATATGTGGTGCTTATACCTCTGTAGTATGCAGTCGTAGAGGAGACAGCAAAATCTTAAGCATGTTTACTGTTTAATGTTTACTGAAGGACAGGTGCTGGCTTGTGATGTCGTCCCTGCGCGCAACGTGGCTGCGTATATATCTCTTCCTCGCAGAATTCTGTGATGTGCATTTAGCGAAACTGAGTTTGTTAACCCATGACCGATAGGGGCTTACTCAGAAGCTGCCTAGTTCTCCGGGCTTGGCATTATTCCTTTTCAGTACGCCCTCGCAATTTACTCACAGGAGCCCGCACACAAGTCTGGTGCTCTCTTCTTGAGGAGCTCGCCTCCTGAAACGTGATTTATTATTTCCTCCGCGTGGCACAAAGGTAGAGACGCAACCGTTTCGGAGCTTTTAAAGCTCGCCTGAAGCATAAATCATTCCTCCTCTGCTGAGGTGGGGTCTCCTCTGCTCTTCGTCACGAGGGGAGGCGGTCAGATGAGTTTTCGCACGGCGATCCGTCATATGGCGGTGGGAGGAGGAGGAGGAGGAGAGAGAGAGAGATGCAGAGAGAGAGAGAGCGCGAGCGCTCGGGAGTTCGCCTGGCGCACTTGGGACTTTGTTTCTCACGCGTCCCTTCTGCTTGGGGTTAATTTGGTGGAGCAGCGTTGCGGCTCTGTGGAAAGTCACATGGAAGCTCTTTTCGCTCTTTGAGGAGTTGGGGGCGGGGGGGGGGGCGCCACTGAGACTAAGAGAGTGAGTGACCCGAGTAGTGAATGGGATTAAGAGGTGAGGAGCACCGAAGAAATCCACACCGTAATTTAAGCTTCCTTCCCCCAGCGTTGGATCCCAGTAAACCCGTAACTTATCCTGACCTCCCCAGCTCGGCCCTGACAGGCCGAGAGGGATAGGCGGTTGCTAGCCTTGTCAGCAATGCTCACATGTTTTCCATACGATCAGCCCCAGACTGAAAGTAGGCTCAGTGTAATTTCCTGTTCAAGTCTCTCATTGTGTCTCATGATCTGCGCTGTTTGGCTCCCCCTTCTCAACTTCTCGGTCTCAGCAATTATCAGCGAATCGGACAACCCGGCCTGCAAACGGTACCCAAAGGCCAGACCTTCTGCCACCAGTCTGAGAGGAACAGTGTTCTCCCTGTAAGGGCTGTCAGGGGGTGAGCCTGCTTAGTTCATCTCCACTAGGCTGCACATGTTAATTAAACCGCGGGGGCAGGGGCAGGTGGGCGACATCAGCCTTAAGTAATGCCCCACTCCCCTCCTCCTGCTCGCCCTCTGAGACCCCCTCAGGCTGTGGGAATTTCCTTTAGTTACACTCTGCTTGCCAGGTAAACAAGGCTGAATGAGATGAGCCAGGAACCAGGGAGCAAATAAAACACACCGGAGGAAGTGAATAGATTTCACACTTGCCCTGCTAAGACCGCACTCGCCTAACGAGGCCAAGCTAAAGCTCTGGGAGCCGCTCGGGATCCCTCAGGATCACTGAGCTGAGAATGTTCTGGAATGAGCGCGCTCTGCCATTAAGCGAAAGTTGATTTAAATGATAACAGTGCCTGAGTCGCACTCTCTCTTTCCCCACTCAGAGCCTCATACAGTAATATACAAAAAGTTGATGGGTGTGAATTGATGTGTGTGTGTGTGTGTGTGTGTGTGTGTGTGTGTGTGTGTGTGCGTGTGATTGGTGTGTGGTTCCTGAACAGCTTTTCATTCTAGGGTTTCATGTCTAAAATGTTTTCGTTCCTCCAGTCGGTCCAGAGCCAAAACAAAGCTCACCTTCCACTGCTCTCTCTTCCCTACCACTGGTATTCCTACCAAGACCAAACGGGTGAGCCCAGAGTCAACCCGGCAGAGAAGCGGCTCGGCTTGTATGCCTCCCACGTCCCGCGCCGGAGAAATGTGGACTGAGTGAAGGAGCAGCAATGCCAACGGAGGAAGGAAGCCGAATTTACGTCCTGTTGACAGTGTGCAGGTGTGTGCCAAAGCAGAAAATCTATGGGCATCGATCCGCGAGCAGCAAGGCAGGGTGTCGGCTCCGCTTTCCTGCTCTGCTCTCCGCCCGCCTCCCCTGCCTGTATTACTCCTGCTTCGAGGAAGCCTTGATCATGGCTACAGCCAATGTGTTAATTAAGGTGCCTCCGCTCTGCTATACTGGCTTGACCCCATCTTGGCCCCTGCCTCCGTGCTACCTATCCATCTGCAGGCCCGGAGAATGAACGGCAGACTCCGGACAGAGTGAAGCTTTGTGTGTCTGCCTTGGAAGTGATTTATCCACATCCACTGCACCTTCTTTTGTTGGCCCTGTGCGCCGCGATGATAAACAATCGATCACCCTTTTCTAGGACGCATTGTGCTTTCTAATGCCCCGCACGTCATTAACACGCGCTACATCATTTGTTACCTATTGATGGATTGATTTATTGATTGCTGATAATACAAATTTGAACACACTTCAGGGAGGGTGAGATGCAAAACGCTGCCGCTGACTAGACAGAATGTGCATATGGGTGAATAAATAAATACCCCGGAGTCTTTGTTTCAACCCCTCTGGGAGTATTTAACTATAGTTTCCATGTGTGGATTCTTTTTTTAGACGCTTAAGCCCTAGCCCTGGAGAAGCCCTGCGCTACATTTGTTGTGATAGCCTGGAAAAAGCACACCTGATGCTCATTAAGCCTCCGGCAGGAGCATGCCGTATCAGGGTCAGCAGAGGACCAGGGCTGGCCAAGAACGCTGCCAGATCTCACTGCGAGGAACCTTTCGCACTCAGCCCGGTGCCGGCATGTGCATGTTCACACTGCCATGCTGTCTCCCTGCAGCTCGTCTGCCTCTCCAGTGCATCGGTGCCTTGCGCTTAAATGACAGGTTTGCAATAGGACAGTCTCGCATTCACTCTCACTTGCAAAATGAACGAGTGAGATGTGACTCTCAGTCTTAAGACGAGCTGATGCAAGTTTGAACTTAAACAACTACTCAGTTCATAGCTATGCAATGGCAGAATACTAGGAACAAGGCTGTCTGAAAAAAAAAAAAAAGAGAGAATTATATCCAGTCAATCATTCTCTAAAAATGATAACTAAACAAAAATAGCTCACAGTGGATCTTTAGTAAAATGTCCTTAACTTTTACAAACTTACAATCTCTAAGTACCTGTTGCTAGTCCTCAAGTAACATATCTCCGGTCTGAAGGTCACCTCCACATGAACTCAACAGTACCCTCTCTCGCCTGGGTTGTTTGGGTTTGTTTTGGATTACGGCTCCGTGCTTCTGTGCCAGGCTTCGCAAAGTCTTCATGAAGTCCCCGGAGCCGCACGGAGGTCAAAGCCTTCTGGGTAGTTATGTGAGCGAGACAGCGGTTGCACGCGGTCCGCAGTGCCAAACGCGTTAAGAGCTTCGCCCGGAGAAGCCGAGGCACGGACATGGTCTCAGACAGGGCCTGCAGCGACGTACATGCAGCTGCGCATGAGGAGTGGGGCGAGGGTTTTAAAAGGCTGCGGAGAGGTCTGATCTGCGCGTGCTCCGTTTGGGATCTCGCAGAAGTGGGTTAGAGAGCTACGTGGGTACACACCCACGCACGGAGTTTGACATCCTGTTCACAAAGCTTATATAGGCTATTAGAGGGCAAGGCCACATTCTGTCCTATGGATGGCTGACGTAAGCCATACAAGGGAGTGGTACCCTAAATAAAATGTATTTTCCATTAGTCACATATTTTTGGCCCACACCTCACATGGCTGGTCACATGACCTAGCCCATATATAAATATAGACCGGATGGCTGCAGGTCAGCTGCCATTATCATTCTACATTTGTTGGTGAAGAAGAAACCGAAACGTCCTCGTGTTATTTAACGTTCCCTTAAGCACTCATCGCGAAAAGCGAAGTCTGCAGGCTATAGGGGTGTAAGGAATAACCATGATGATGGCAGCCAATTTAATCATTTAAAAAATATATACTAAATGATATCATACTAAATGATGTGTCAGAAGAGTAGCCCCTAAGACTGTGAGACTTTCTGCTAATTTACATCAGTTAGCCTCACACAGGTTCCACCTTGTGTTACATTTTGTTGTGCTACATTCTCTTGAAATGGCAACTGCGTAGTGTGTGATTCTGGACACCGCCCTAATCTGACCGGCCGAACGAGGCAGGACACAGGCCACTTTGGCCTGTAGAATCAGGATAGGCTCAGCTGCGTTATACTTTGGTTAATCGGCATTATAAGACCGAACAGGACTTGGAACAGGTCGCGAGAGAAGAGAGTGCTCCCCATGCACCGCGTTTTACGATTTGTTTCTAAAGTATTTTCGCGAGGTGCAATTCACATGCTACTCGAGTCCAAAGTGCTCGCGGACGTGCACAGTGGGAAAGCATGGAAGTACTTAAGGTCGTAAATCGCACATCTGCGTGGCCAGCAGTGCCCGAGCTGGGGCCCGGCCCGCGTCCTTACACGGCCCCGCTGCTTCCTCGGCCACTCCACAACGACCCCCGTCTTCGGGAGCGTTAGCGCCACATTTGCCTTGATATGGACCCGCGCGTCTACTTAACTGCGGCAGTGGTGAGACGAGCAGAAGATGAAATCCACCTGAAAACACAGGGAGAACTGCATTCCCGTGATGACAAATTACAGCTCTTGTACGGCTTTCTCATTTTGTTTGGCCATCGGTTTTCCTTGGGTAAACGTTCGGTCTAGCCTACTTAAATGAGCTGTTGAATTTGCGTGCCTAATGAGGAACATTAGAGTCATATAGCCTCACTGAATAGCCTGCTCAAGAAGCCCACTGTCTCCCCTACTCACGTGAAATACCAGTGACAGGTATTATTATGCTAATGAAGGGCTTCTGTTATTATTATTGTCATCTTAATGGTAAGTGGCTCTGTACTGGGGGTGCTTGTTTTTATACTGGGGGCTATTCAGGGGGTAGGAAGGGAGTACAGAGAATGTGTAATGAACTCTGCGAGAGCTGCTCATCGTGACCAGGTGCTGCTCCGTTGGTAAATTATGGCTCAGAGAAGATGGCTTCTCTCTGGACATGTCAGGGACAGCTGGACAGCCGAGAGACTCCAAGACCCAGCCAGCTAGAGCCCACAGCACACACCGGGGGCATAGCTAACCCACACTGGCACCATGTTCGGCTTGCACTGACTTACGGTTACACGCACACACACACACACACACACAGCATCTCAGAGTCTGTCGGACCCTCACGTTTATTTCTCTTCTTCCTCCACGTCCCTCGGACTCCCAGACTGGCTTTGCCTTTTCTTGTGCACACGGACACCTCGAGCATCTTTTAGAAGTTTAGTGTGTGCTTCTCCCCACACCTCAAAAAGTGTCTGGCTCCTACACTGTAGTTCTATCAATACATGTATGCCCATGCTCCTCACCAGAGATAAGTATTCTCTCTCTCTCTCACTCTCCAAAGTCTCCAAAGCAAAATGCAAATGACACAAAAAAGTAATAAAAATTGCATATTGGCACTACTGTAATTAAATATTAAAGCTGCACAGTTTTAAAAAAATTTTTTTTTTTACCTTTTTTCCCAAGGAAGGGATGCCTGTGGATATTTCTCTTGCATTACACCGAAAAAATCACAAGGACCTTAGACTCCGAGCTTCCGTAATCTTCTTTTAGCATTTGTAGATGATATCATATGCAGGGTGCCCTCTGCAAATGATGTGTTGAAAGTGTGTTAATTTATGCAAAAAGTTCTTCAGTATGAGAAAAGTTAATTTATGCAAAAAAGATTGTGTTGTAGTGTATCCTGGGCTGATGCTCTCAGAGAGCTTATGTTGTCAGCAAAAAAAACAAAAACCCTTGAATCTGAAGATTAACGAGTTATTTTTTTTCATTAATTTCTGCAATCTTTCTTACCTATACGATGCTCTGTGCTTTTTAGTAGTGCAACACAGATAGCAGTTTTAAATGCAGATTCTGCACATTTGCGCTCCCCTAATTCGAGGTATGTTCACACGGCTGTGCGATTGAGAGAGATCAAGCCACGCTTGACTCTGCAAATATACAATATCTGCAGCAATGGAAGCACACTGGGGCTGCACTCTCTCTCACACCCACCACAGAGGGGTTTTTTCTCTCTTCTTCTCTAAACACAACTCCCCCCTGAGCAGGGTGTATGCTGCTTAGCTCTGTGTGTGTGTGCGCGTGTGTGTAGCGGAGCTGTGGTGCTCTCCGGACGGCCAGGGCCCGGTGCGTAGCTGAGCTGCGGCTGGAAAAGAGGCAGCAGGCTTTAATTGAATTGTAAATGGGAACGGGGCACGGAGCTGCCGGCCCTGGCCAGCCCAGACGGCAGATGGGTGGCAGGGCCCGGCCCTGCAGGGTGGGGCAGCTCTTCCAGTGGGTCGAGAGAAGGGTGAGCAAGCAGGAGGGAGTGAGTGAGGCAGGGGTGGAATGACAATAGGCCCGTTGCGTGGAGATGGCCAGTGCTCTTGCCGTCCCCCGTGGAGCCGGGGCATTCTGTAGATGAGAAAGGCACTGGAGCAAAGCCAGAAACTAACCCCCCCACCCCCTCCCCTTCTCTCTTCTCTCTCTCTCTGTCTCTCTCTTCCTCCTCCCTGCTGCTGCTGGGCTTAGCATTCTATCAATCTGCCCTCCGTGGCCCTGCACATAAACAGTCCTGCCTGGAACTAAATGATACGTGTTTCAGCTGAAATGGGATCTCCATTCGAAAACCATCCATGCCGTGTTGTGTGAAGGCCTGTGTGTTTTGGCAAGTAAAAAAAAAAAAAAATGTTAAACCTCTTTTGCAATAAGTAATTTCCCCACACTTCTCACTAGACACAATGAACAATAATTATGATAATATAATTGTGCCCATTTTTAATTCTCTTTAAGTCAGTAGGATTCGTGCTTTAGAAAAAAGGGCTCATCATGTTCAAGAGAGGAGGGTATTACGAATAGCTTTCAGTTTCGCATGGAGCGAAATAAGGCTCTTAAATGTTTGTGCTGTTGTTCTGAGAAGAGCACATTATGAAAGGGCGAAGTTTACACAGACCCCAGAAGGAGCTCAGTGAACCCTAACAGACACAGAGAGGGCGAGAGAGAGGGAGAGAGAGAGAGAGAGAGAGAGAGAGAGAGGAGAGAGAGAGAGAGAGAGAGAGAGAGAGAGAGAGAGGAGGAGGAGGAGGAGCGGCAGTGGGGGTGGGGGGTTAGGCGTGAGAGAGTTCTCCTGAGGGAAATCAAGGCTCTGTCAGCGGGGAAGATGATCCCAGGCTGCCCTCATCAGGTGGGCACGGCTCAGAGAGGCGCTTTCTTCCTTCCAGGGGAACATTTGCCCTGTGCTGCTGAGCTGTGTCTTACATTTCTGATTCTGAATTCCTCAACCAAAGTCCATTTCTTTTTCGTTTTTTTTTTTTTTTTTTTTTTTTAAAGCATAACACTGCAAGAAGATTATAGTCGGCAGATTTAGGCAGCAAACGCTTAACACTTATTAAACCCGGAAATCTGAAAACCATTCCCCACAATTTATTATGTGCAAGAAAAAAGCTAATGAGGGAAGGATTGTTCTCACTGTTCTCTCGTTTCTGAACATGGGTAAACAGGGTGTCTGCTCCTCGTGTGATTGGGTCTGTCTGCGTCTGTGTCTAAAAGTGTGATGACTGCAGCCACAGGCTCCTCCCTTACAAACACACACCACACACTATCCATGTCCTCAGGCTAGTCTCAGCCCTGGCTCTATCTCAACCTAGCACATACACTGTTGCTCCCAACACCTCTTTCTCTCTCTGTCTCAGTCATGCACACACACACACCCGCACGCACTCATCACTCCCCGTTTGCTCAGGAGCGCCGCATTCATATCGCACTTATTAATGGTACGGCCACCATTGCCAAATAATTAACCTGGCTTAGTAGCGTGTTTGAAGGCTGATATTTGTGCACCTGTACTGGGGGATAACGTCAACGAGCGAGCTCATCTGGCAACCGCCGAGCAGGGCACAGCGAGGGGATTTGAGCCCCTGACTGGAGAGAGACCAATCTCGCCAATGTGCCTGTAACCTTTCCCACTAATGAAAAAAGGAAGCGTTAATAAAACACAGTAAGCTGAGAGAGCCTCTCCAAGCAATAAGAACAGAGTATTATTAGCCATGCAGAAGGAGAAAAGCAACATTACTAGTGGCAGTGCTACATCAAGGCCTCCTAGCTTGTATAGTCCTTACTTAATATTGCTATGCATAAGGGAGTAGTGTAATATACTGGTGTGTCTGGACTGGTGTCAGATCAGGCCAGCTTCTTGATCTAGGCTGCGGTGTGTATGTAGCCATTGTTAGTATGGTTACATAGTCCAGGTAAGTTATATACTTGTTACATAGCTTGGTTGCTGGTTCAAGCCCCACCACTGCCAAGTTACGACTGTTAAGCCCCTGGGTGAGGCCCTGCTGAAATTGTACTCGGTCACAGCTGTAGGTTGCTTTGGATAAAACTGCTAAATGCTATAAAGGGGATCTATTATGTTTTTCTGGGTTTTCCTTTTCTTTAACTGTTCTACAGCTTGTAGTTCATGTAAATGTTCTACAAAGTTAGAAAGCTCAAGGTACATGCCAGAGTGAGTAATTATTTCCCAAAGAAACCACTTTTCTCTGCTGCCTGAAACAGCTCGTTGGAATTTCAGCCATTTTGTTACATGGTGATGCAATCACGTAACACTTTGCATATTGCCCCCCCCCCCCCCCCCCATATTGCCCCCACCCCCCCACCCCCAGCATCTTGGCATGCTCTCATGTAACCCACCCTCTTCTGCCAAGGATAATGATCCTGCATTTTGTTCTGGCTGAGTTCACATGAAGAGACAAGAGGCAGCGCTGGGTCTCTGGTTCTTTACTGTGATGACACACAAACATAAAAGCATCCTGGGCGTGTGTGACAGGCTTAGAAAAAGCATTTACTTTTCATTTGGAATTCTTGCAAGCTGAAATATTGTAATATCTAATCACTAACTTAGCAGAGCATTGTCTCATATGTAGCATAAGTAGCTTAACATAGAAATAACAAATATGATCATGAATGACCAAACATTAGAAGCATAATGTTCAAATATTTAAAATAACAAACTGATTCTAATTACAACTAAACATAAAAATAGAAAATCACAAAACAAATCACATTAACATTTCAAAACTACATGCGATAACATTCATACATGCGATGACAAATGGCAATGTTTTAGCAGGCATCGCTGTAGTCTGTTCATACGTTTTATACATAGGCTACGTTTCATTGCACTGTGAACTATCCATTTCAGAAGAAATACACAAACACGACAGTATTTTACACCTGTGATGACAGTGATAGCCCAAAGCATGATGGCACTGTTTGGACACTGGCTAGGATCAATTTCTGTTTTTAAATACTCTGTCACTTGTTAATGATTCAAGAACGCAGAAATACTATAAAAACAGCCACTTTTGACTTCTCCGTATTATCCTCCAATCCTTATATTGTAAGCAGTACAATATCAGCTAGCTTTAATGTTGGTATGGTGGTTAGGGCCCACATGTTTGTTGTTAGCGAGCCCAGTATTTAGCTACTGAATCTGATTTCGTACAAGGCAAGATGGAGCCACAGAAATATCATGTATATAGATATATGGATTAAAAGAAGCTTCATTAAAATATCATATTTAGTGATCCAGTAAGTTTCTCAAGGAATCATTTTAGCCCTAATCCTTACAACACAAAGGAAATTGAAACCATTGAGTTTTTAGTCATACAATCTTTTATTTATGAACCTGGATCAGAGGATATTTCAGTTAACAAACAAAATCAATTGGTGATCTAAACTAAATTAAAAGAGCCTGCCTTGGAGGATATTTCGGTGTAACCTGCTAGCTCAGCTGTACACTTTTGGACTAAACAAGGCTAACTTGACAGTTACTCTTAGTGTGTGGTAGTTGTGTTTGGAATTATGACATTTTTGTCAACCACAAGATGTAGAACAGTGTTAAAGTGTGGAGGTGGATTTATGTTTACAAGTTGTCACTTTATGGGTGCAGTTCACTGTTGTACGGTGGCATGAATTGTATGTGAAGACCCATCACGCGGCAAATGAAAACCTCGTTGCAATTCCACAAAACAAAATCATCAACATGAAAACATGCACTACGTTTCCAAAACGCGGGGAAAGTTCAAAAAACGCAACCTCAGAAATGCTGCAGATCCAGCCACAACACATGGGCGAGGGGCTGGACTACTATGAGACCAGCGCTAACCGAGTAGATGATGAAAAAGAGTCATATTTGCAATTTGCAGTGTTTCTGAAGTTGTATGTGTTTTCTGAATTTGCACTGCATTTCCGAAATCTAGCACACAAGTTGTCATTTTAAATTAAGCTCTTTCTGAATTTGTATAGCGATCAAAGTTCTGAAATGTAGCGCATATGTTGTCATTTTGATGAATATGTGTCGTATAATTGCAGCGCGATGGGTCTTCCCCACCACCGCACATTTGTGCTTAAAAAAAACAACAACACAAAGGAGTGTGATCCTTCTTCAGTCATAAACTTCAGATAATGTATTATCGATTTGCATCGTTTCAGGCGCAGACTGCTAGACGGGGCGGAACCGCTCTGTTGGTTCACCAGTCAGAGCAGACAGGCCTCGTCGGGAGAGGTGGTTAAAACACAAGGTAAAAAGAGATGTACACTATGATAAAAAAGAGTGTTTAGAACATCAAAGCATATAAATATATTCTAGTAGACCCCCAAAATAAATTATGAACATTGAAAATGAGCACAGCAGGTCCCTTTTCAATACGTTTTATCAGTAGGACACATTTCTGTAATAAAGCATCTAAGACAGGTGGACATTCCTTTCTGGAGTTGTGAAACTTGCTTGCAGCCCTTTTGCTACAGGATACCACAATCTTTTTTAGATCCAAGGCCTTGGAGCTCTGCAGAGCGAGATAGCGCACGTCACTTTTTGAACTGATGAGCTTTGCCAGCGTTATAGCAAACCCAACATGGCCGACCAAGAGGTTTTACCTTTTGAATCTAACAGAGGGAATAACAAACACATCATTATCTTCAAAACGTGGTTTTCTGGGTCCAGAGGTGCTAGAGGTGCTCCTGTCCTCTCGTCTCCAGTTGGGGGACGTGCCTGTGTCGTCCCTGTGTTCTGTGCAGGTGAGGTCCACACTTTTTATCTGTCCAGGTGGGTCGTTGAGGTTCCTGACTCCCACTCGCTTATCAACCCTGACTTTATCTTGAGAGATGCCCGGGCCCATTAAACAGGAGACAAATGCTTGGACATGGATCCAGGCTTCACCATTGGCCAGAAAACTGGAAGTTTGTTCGAAAAGCAGATCACATTGACTGATCAGAAGTGCGCAGACATTTTCACGATTCAGATTAACTAAACATTAATAAAATTAAAAACTCTTGCTGGAAAAAGCAGCGCAAAAACACCACCATGTATTCATCATCGAATGGCACACCCTCAAGCATGTCACCACTTTCTTCCTCTGTTCTTTGACATGAATTACTGATTGGGTTTTTGAATGTGGCACGAAGACGTGGTGATGTATTTGCTCTTTGTGAAATTAAGCTGTCAGAATGTTAGTGTCCGTCTAAAGTGAACAAGGAAACAGCATGTCATACTAACAATGCCAGAGCACTGCCAAGTCATTACACCATAAAGAGGGGCTGCTATTTCTAGAAAAAAAGGTACATTTTGTAAATTGCCTTGAATGCCCCTTTCTTCAGTGGTGTTGGGCATAAAAAGCTACTAATTAAATGATCCCTCTTGTCACTTGTCAAGTGTGAGCACTGTCAGATGAGGGTGAAATGCTGTTTAAAACCCTTTGAAAAAGGTTTGGTTCTTTAGCTTTGGACAGCATGTATGCTTCAGATGAGGGCATCATTGTAAAAAAGAGTGTGCGTGTGCGTGTGCTTAGTCTTAGGCAGTTAGCGGAAACTGAATAGTACAGTTTTGTGACAGACCAAAGATGCAAATGTTATGAGGCAAGCCGCCGTCTGGGAACACAGCAGCACTTTGTCCAAATATCAGCCAGTTCACAATTCTACCCCCCACCTTTCCCCCATGGCCCTCCCTCTCTCCCTGTGTCTCTCTCTCTCCCTGTGTCTCTCTCCTTCTCCCTGTGTCTCTCTCCTTCTCCCTGTGTCTCCCTCTCTCCCTGTGTCTCTCTCCTTCTCCCTGTGTCTCTCTCTCTCCCTGTGTCTCTCTCTCTCCCTGTGTCTCTCTCTCTCCCTGTGTCTCTCTCTCTCCCTGTGTCTCTCTCCTTCTCCCTGTGTCTCTCTCTCTCCCTGTGTCTCTCTCCTTCTCCCTGTGTCTCTCTCTCTCCCTGTGTCTCTCTCCTTCTCCCTGTGTCTCTCTCTCTCCCTGTGTCTCTCTCTTTCCCTCAGTCTCTCTCCTTCTCCCTAACTCTGCCACGCTCAGTCTGGACTTCCTCTTACGGCTCCCTGGCTCCTTACAGCTGCTCCGTGCTATTGCACACTGATCGCCCTGTGTGTGTGCGTTTTGAGTTGTCCACTCTTGGCCTTTGTGGGAGTCTCTGTCCACTGACATTGCAAATCTGTACTGTGAAGACACTGTGTCCTTACTGAAGGAGTCTGGCGCGAACTGCCTGACTCAGGGATAGAACTAATCAGACTTGAAATTATGAAGAAGCAATCATAATTGTCTGTGTATCAAATTGTCTGTGTATTTCACACAGAAATAATTATTCAGTCATATTTTGGTTTGGTAAATGCAATGACAATTTTGAACTGTACTTCCAGCTGCAGTGTCTCTAAAACCTCATATAAAATTAATTGAAACAATCCAAAATAAAGATACATATTCTAAACCAGTTAATGTACTTGGCTGGCAATCAGAAGGTTGCCAGTTCAAGCTCCACCATGACCAACTTGCCACTGTTAGGCCCCTGAGCAAGACCCTTAACTCTCAATTGCTCAAACTGAATTCAGTCATAACTGTAAGTTGCTTTGGATAAAAACGTCAGCTAAATGCAGCTAATGTGTTGCTGGTTGAGATCCCTATTGTGTCTTTATGGAAAGTTTTAACAAGGTCACATAAGATGATTTCTCATGGACTGAAGTTTCCAGTAACAAATCAACTTCAGACTATAAATAGTAACATTTAGAACCAGTCCAATGCTACTCAATCAAGTTATTCAAATCCTCAGATCCTGAGGACATTGTAGGATAAAACCAATGTAACAAAAATATTTTCCATGTAAAAAAATATAAACACAGAGACTTTAGATTTGGATACTTGACTTACACCGGTATTTACCTTAGAGAAAGCGCTTCATAAATGTATCTTTCTTGCCGGTTTGTTTTTTAGTTGTCTCACAGTATTTCTTACATGTCACTGCTGTGGAAGACCCGTGTTGATGGAAAAGAAACGAGTGAAGTGCTTGCTGGGCTGTTATGGAGACAGTATTTTTTCTGAAAGCCCAATCCTATGCCAGAGCCTTGAACTGACCAATCCTATCATAGGACCAGGGAGTTCAGGAAATGGCATTAAGGCCCTTTCATCCTTAGTGCTTCACTTTCTCCTTTCACTTTCTCTTCACATCCTCTCTCTCATAACTGCTTTTCTTCACCACTTGAATTTATTACAAAATCGTCTCTGTTGTCCATTTCTTGCAATACACCCATCACATGGAGGGCTCGTATGCACAGCAGACATATTTTATAGACCCCACCTCCCCCTCTTTACTTCTTCATGACAACTGCTTATCCAAGCATTGCACTGATTTTCTGTGGTTGCAGAGAGAGCTGCTAAACTTTTCAGGTACGGCACTTTCGTCCGAGCCGATCGATCCTCTCGGCTGCAGAATTATTGGCCTCAACTCCTCATGAAGGCTTTTCATTTTAAGCCGGCTGTGGCTGAAACACTTTTCTATCTTGTATTGATTTTAATGTGTCAAACCCCCCCCCCCCAACTGTCCGGAATGTTCCAGGACATCAGATTTGCCTCATAGTTGCAGCAGCCGACACTTTTTTGAGTTGGCTTGGTGGCTTTCAAGGGCGGTGTGTTGTTGATATTGGCTGAAGTTTTCACCAAAGTTTCACTGACAGCAGACAGATGAAGCCCAACCCACCTCGCTAACTCACCGCTATACACAAGCTCAAACACACACACACACACACACACACACACACACACACACACACACACACACACACACACACACACACACCACCACCACCACCTCTGCTCCACCAAAATTGTTAGTTAAAATAGCATCATATTAAGTTCTGGAACAGCATGGCATTACAGTTGTATTAGATTTACAGATTTAAATATGTCAACTGTCACAAATCCTAATGTGTGTTCCATATTGAAAAAAGAGGGTGCTTCGAATGTAAACACACCTTGGCCAATACCCCACACATTGCTTCACTTCTAACTTGGTCAACGGTTTAGCCTAATGTTGGAAGCCAGTGTGCACAGACATTCTCGACTCATCTGAGTGGCTGACTGACAGCGGCACTGCTCCTTATGTCACACTGCACGGGTTCGTGGCTAAGAGCAGAGCATTCTTTATGCCAAAAATAGGCTGGATTGCTGCTTTAACAATTTTCAACAAGCGCCTAAAAAACTTTTTGTGAAATTCTGCGTGTGTGCATTTTTTCCCCAGCCCCAAATTGAACATCTCCTGGCTAAGCCTCCCGGGTGCAGTAATCATCCCGGTGGGTTTCAGAAAGTATTCCACCACAAGTCCACCACTCCACTGAAGGGTTTCTCTCTGATCTGTGCTTCCACGTAGAGGCTAGCCTGGTAGGCCTGTGGTTTTTGGACCTTGTTTTCCGCTGAGGGGCTTGGAGGAAACTTGCGTTAATTTAAGACTCTATACTGTGTTTACACCTTCTCCATCTCAGCCTGAGGGGTGGGGCTTCAGGACAAAAGGCTCCACCCCAGTGCGCGCGGTGTCGCTTAAATTCGGGTGTTTCTCTTTGAAGCGACAATTACTGGGTACCCCTGCCTCTGAAAGCTAATTAAACTTTATGCGTTATACTACAGCTCAGCAAATTAAGTCAATTTGTGACTGATTATTGTTGTTGGATGAACTGTTGCACTGTTTAGCCTGTGATCAGAGCTGCTGCTCTGCGCTCAGACACGCGGGCAGTTTTGCAGTTGTCGTCTCATCTGTTTCTGCATTATCTCATTTGTTCTGGCAGCCTTCACCTCAGCCTTCTCATCCCACAGAAGAGAGAAGGCATCAGAGCACAGAGAGTGCTTAGTTCATGCAGCTATGGAAAGGACTTTGATCTGTGGATTTTCTCACACACATATTTTCCTTGCTTGGCCTTTGGGCTCGCAGGATTGTATAGAACGTAATGGCGTAAGCAAAAATGTGCCAGCTTTCTGTGCAGGAGATGTGGTGGGGCATGCTGTGCTTTCCCCCTCTGCCTCACTTTCTCTGTGTATGTCTTAACAGCGCCCTGTCAGCGGGCTCGGCTTCCTTACAGACTCCTGTTCCGAAATGCGGTTTCACCTTTTATTCACCATAAAAGAAGGCAGGCAGAAACATGTAATTATTTTTCCCTCACCCTCTCGGAGATCAAAGACATTGCAGGTGATTACAGGGAGTCTAAGGGCTCTTTGAAGATGAATGGGGCGTATCGCTTCAGCTCACGCGTGCCAGCGGGCCATATCGGTTCGGCTCACGTGTAC
This sequence comes from Electrophorus electricus, assembly GCF_041902795.1. NCBI lineage: Eukaryota > Metazoa > Chordata > Actinopteri > Gymnotiformes > Gymnotidae > Electrophorus > Electrophorus electricus. Next base: position 28,679,173 of record NC_137506.1, on the reverse strand, counting down.
GAGCGGGGCGGATCCGTTCGGCTCACGCGGGCGAGCGGAGCAGATCTGTTCGACTCACGCGGGCGAGCGGGGCGGATCCGTTCGGCTCAAGCGGGCGAGCGGAGCGGATCCGTTCGGCTCACGTGGGCGAGCGGGAGCAGGGAGCAGGTCGGGTGGCCCCTGCGTGACACCGGGAGCCCCGCAGCTCATCCCGTGTGCAGGCAGGCACCAAAATCGCCTGTAGGGTTTTCTTACTCTTATGCCCGTTTGGGGCAGACGAGCCAGCGTTGCCGGACCTTGCTCCCAGGGTTTTTGGGGTGTTTTTTGTGCCGGATTGTTCACTCAGCCCTAGAGATCTGGTTGCACTGTCGAGAAAGGGAGGGAGAGAGAGAAAAGGGTGTATGCGTGCAGTGATAAGTGCCCCTGTTGTTTGTTATTCTCTTCACAAAGATATCCTTTTAATTTATGAACACAAAGCCCTCTGCAAAGGGTCTCATTTTTCCTGCAGTGTATACACCGTAAAGGATTACATATGTAATCTTGGAAATTGAAGAATAATTTCAAAGCAGGATGTACAGTTCTGTGCTTGGCACAGTTATCTGTTGCAGGAAAAATTTCGAGCAGTAGAATCCAGACTCGCATTTGGGTTAGGCAGGCGGAGAGTGCAGTTAAGGAACAATTTCGTTTCTATATCCTCCACTTTTGGCACTTGCTCATTTCTGACTGCCACTCCGAACCAGATCTAGCTCACAAGCAGAAATGATGTGCATGTGCATGCTATGTTTTCAGCTGCAGGCGTAGGAGCTATCCAGTCAAGCGTGCAGTCTGCTCCCATAATGAATGAATGCACAGCAACCAGGCAGCCATCAGGTCCAAATACCCAGACTCTTCCAATTTCCATCCATATTGCACTACTCTTTCCATCCCCGTTCCACCTCAGGTGGAGTTGAAGGGTGGAGATGCAGACCTCTCACTGCCAGTGGAGATGCAATATGGCACTATTCCACACCAGCAGACGGGGGTGGGGGGTGGGGGGTGGAGAGAGATAATGAAAGAGCACAAAAATCAAAAGCAAAAGAAAGATGGGGTTTTTTAGCATGACTATACAAAGTATGTTATTGCAGAAGCATTGGAAATGTTTACATTTTTAACTTCACAAAATAATAGTAGTAATAATAATCATATCAAATACAACAAAAGGGATACCACCACTAATAATAATAAGAATAATAATAGAATTGTCATGGGCATTGAACATGCAGGAAAAAGGTTAGAAGCAAATGTAAGTCTTCAACTGAAGAGCTTAATGAAGCCACTGAAACAAAACAACGTAAAAGTGCACTAACAACAAGTAAAGAACATTAACAATGACCAGCAAGGGTCACATAAACAGAAATGGCTTATGGCGGAAAGAACATAATCACACACAGGCAGAGCCTGAGTGGGGCACAGCACTAAACCAAAACAGAACACGTGAACCCAAAAACAAAACATGAACAAAAGTCATGCGTAACACCACTGCTGCTTAAGTGAGGTTGCTCTGGGGTGCTTCTCTTGTAATTATTATTATTATTATTATTATTATTATTATTTGATGTTAAAATGTAAACATTTTCAATGCTTTGGAAATATTGTAATTTATACAGCCATGCCAATAAAGCCATCTTGAGAAAGACAGAAAGAGAGAGATAAAGAGAGGGAGATAGATAGATAGATAGAGAGAGAGAGAGAGAGAGAGAGAGAGAGAGTGGAGGACAAGGTTGTCTTGTCTGGGCTGCTGGAGCATGTAGCGGAGGTCGACTGAGCATACTGCTACAAGAGGACATGAACTCGCCAGCTGAGGAGCAAGAAGGAGATGGAGAGGGAGAGAAAGTGAAGTGGGATAGGGAGATGAAGAGGGAGAGAGAGAGAGATGGAGAGAGAGAGAGAGAGAGAGAGAGAGAGAGAGGGAGAGAAAGAGAGAAGGAGACAGGGGGAGAGAGAGAGAGAGAGAGAGAGAGAGAGAGAGAGAGAGAGAGAGGGAGAGGGAGAAAGAGAGAGAGAGAGAGAGAGAGAGGGAGAAAGAGAGAGAGAGAGAGAGGGAGAGAGAGAGAGGGAGAAAGAGAGAAGGAGACAGGGGGAGAGAGAGAGAGGGAGAAAGAGAGAAGGAGACAGGGGGAGAGAGAGAGAGAGGGGGGGAGAGGGAGAAGGAGAGAGAGAGAGAGAGAGAGAGAGAGAGAGAGAGGGAGGGAGAAGGAGAGAGAGAGGGAGAGAGAGAGAGAGAGCCAGGGAGATGAAAAGGGAGAGAGAGAGAAGGCAAGAGGGAGAGAGAGAGAAGGGGAGAGGCAGCTAAAAAGAGTGAGAGACGTAGAGTGGCTAATCAGTAGCAAATTTATGTCATCATCTCCAGCACAGGGTCAAGGCATCAAACATGGCAGTAGTTGTGGGCAGCTGAAGGCTCATAAAGACAGTGCTTGTGCTGCAGAGTGAATACTTCTCCTACTTCAGCCAGAGAAAGACACACACAGTGGGAAGAGTAGAGAAAACCTGTAATCAGGTAAACTCAGGTAAACATACTGTTACTTTAATGTAACAATTACTCAAGTACAAGTAAAAGTAGTCATTTAAATTATTATGTAAGTAAAAGTAAGAAAGTATCTGTTAAAGAATTACTGAAGTAGTGAGTTACTTCATCGGATTTTATTTAATTAATAGGAGCAACAAAATATTTACTTTTTTGTCCCATAGTCTAAAATATGTGGACTTATTTTTATACTGAATTCAAGTCTATTTTAAGGATGTTTCTCTCAGGCATGGTTTTTAAGCAAATTTTACTATAAGTGTATATTACCTATTCATCAATAAGACATTTACATTTAAATAATACATTTACATCTTACATTTCAAATATGTACAATGTTGTACAGGAGTGATTTTCACCTATATTTGGCCTCAGGAACATCCCTCTTCAGCAGTAGCTAATAGAGGAGCTCCACTTCTATGCACAGTAATATGCAAGTATAACCGGTTGTAGACAGCTAACAGCACATTTGTAAGCCACATACTTGCTACTTGCATACGTGCAAATGTAAAAATATTGGGAAAACCTGAGCGATAGAGAAATTCTGAAAACATATTTGGATTCAGTGTACAAAAATACATAAACATGCATTTTCTCTGCTCTGGGTCTTTGTCCTACTTAGCTGGCACATGTTTAAGTTTTTAGTATTGTGAACATGAGGTTTTTAATATCGACTAGGTGAAGGTTGTGCATCTCAGTGTTAAAAGCATCAAGTTGAAGTTCAAGTTCAAGTTTGGTTTATTCGTCACATACATAGTCATACACAGTATAACTCGCAGTGAAATGGTGGAGAGTGCTCTGTCCAAACTGAGGAAAAGAAAACAGGGGTGCATAGAGAAATATAGATAGTCTCTATAT
>NC_137506.1:28623276-28670776 GCF_041902795.1 Electrophorus electricus | reverse complement strand
CTTCCGCTACTGTAGCCCATCTGCTTCAAGGTTCGACATGTTGTGCCTTCAGAGATGCTCTTCTGCATACCTCAGTTGTAATAGGTGGTTATTTGGGTTATTTGAGTTGTTGCCTTTCAATCAGCTTAAACCAGTCTGGTCATTCTCCTCTGCCATCTGGCATTAATAAGGCATTTTAGCCCAAAGAAGTGTCTGGATATTTTGGATAATGGATATATACTCACTGGATATTTTCTCTTTTTCACACCATTCTCAGTAAACCCTAGAGATGGTCATGTGTGAAAATCCCAGTAGATCAGCAGTTTCTGAAGCACTCAGACCAACCTGACTAGCACCAGCAATCATGCCATGTTCAGTCACTTAAATCACCTTTCTTTCCCATTTGATGCTCGGTTTGAACTTCTGCAGGTTGTTGTGACCATTTCTAGAGGCCTGTAATGGGACTCCTACCAGTTCCATGTTAGAAACAGTGGAGCAGGAAAGATGACGACATACATGCACACGCACACACACACACACACACACACACACACACACACACACACACACTCATTATATATATATATATATAATGTTTCAAAATGCTACACAGGAAAAAACAATCTGCAAAAACCTATACATGTGTACAAAAGCACAACTGCTCTTCCAACCTGGGTCAGTACAATAGAGCTGGCAACAAAACATTTCCTAAAAGAGGGAGCAATACCAGCTGTGCAAATGTAACTATTTAAAATATAATACTGCTAGCTAAGTGTTTCTTGGGTTATTATGTTAGTTTGGTAGTTGAATGTTAGATAAACTTTATCTTTTCAACGGGCAGCTGTGTTCCACTCAGGTAAGCAGGGGACAGCAAGATTATCGTGTTGCGCTAGAGGAAAATGATGCTTACGTCCAGCTGTGATTTGGCAAGATGTCACACTTCAATTGGTATATGTTAATGTGTCGCTACTAGAATGAACAAGGACCTGACATCACAACAAAATCATGTCCCAAACCCGTTCAAACATCTGCTTGCATCGCTGTTCTCTCCTGCGGCGCTGTTTCTTCACAGGGAAGAGGGGCGGGGTAACAGTGGCTCATTAGCATTTAAAGTAACAGGCACTCAAACTGGCTATTCTGAACAAGGATGATTTGATAGGGTGCGGTGGTGCTTGATCGTTTTGAAATTTTGACCCAAGCATGACAAAGACATTTCATTAAGGGCCCAAGCAACTGTGTTATTTGTGTAAAGGGGATATAATGGGTCCCCTTTTAAAAAAAGAACAGTGATCATAAAAGTGGGGGCAAAAGTATATCTGGTCAACAAACAATCTTAACTAGGTGGAACATTTTATGAAATGATATCTAAAACCCAACCATCTAAAGCTTATCTTTGTAGATAAAGGCCTTAAGTTGGGGAAAGGCCTTTCAGATGATGAAAATTAATGTTCCTTGTGAATATCAAAATGTCTAAAAAAAAAAATAATAATAAAAAACAATAAATATATATATATATATATATAATCTATTTATCTCCAGATGTTCTGGAGAGGTTCCTGATCTCCAGATGTTCTCAAATCCTAGAAACAGCCCAGACTGAACATAAAAGAAAAGTGTGTCTTGGAAAAAAATAATGACTCACTGAATTTTTATTCTATATTAGCAGGACATGGATGCAAATGAATATTTGTTGTTCACACCAATGCTTCTTTATAACAGACCACATTTGTGTAACTTATTGGTACCAGTTTGGCAACATTTCATCTTGCTGTTATTTGACTTTGCTACATTTTATTGAATCACATGGGAAGGGATAGCAAGACCAGAGCTAACATAAAATACAAAAACTGGTTTTAAAACTAAAGAGACAAACATGGAGCAGAAAATTCTGCTGCTGAGTCATCAAACCCAACTAATGTTCTGTGCCATAAATCTACTTCTGACTTTTCATGTCTCATCTGAAGTGTGGGATACAAATTACACACAGTACACATACAAACGTACATTACATAACAATAGTTACTTCCTGTCACTGACTGAATTATTAATGCTAGTAATGCCGCCTTAGTAAATGTACCTTAAATTCTGTGACATTGTGTGAGGCAGTAGAGCGAAATACAGGCAGTCAAGCAATAGTTTTGGGTTTTTTTTAAGAAAAAAGATGAATGGAATCTAAAAAGTAAATAGACAACTGGAACAAACATTCTTGAGTGAGAAAATAATCTTTAGCAGGTAGCAAGCAGGCATAATGTTAGGCAGCCTGGTAGTCTAATGCAAAGCACTGTTGGTAGAACTCTGTGGGTTTATATAGTCCTAGCATGATTGAAAACAGGTGTGTGTGTGATCAGAACTCAGGCGAAGGGGAGTGATGACATGTGCAAAGCAACTAGAGCTTCGACTGATGCTCATAGAGGTGTGTGAACGCACCCCCGCCTCCCCGCCCCCAAGGGGCTTGCAGTTAGCGGTGAGTGAGGACAGCCTGAATGGCAAGGTGTATGTCTAGAGGGATGCATACGATGAAACAGTGAGATGGTGTCTGGCTCCAGGATTTGGCTGGCTAGCAAGACTGCGCAAGGAATTTTGGGGTGTGCTCAGACAAATCAACGAAGGGACTCCATATGTTGGTGTGCACCTGGCAGAATAGCCACAGGACTTTCCCCAGTTCCTGATTGACTTGGCCTTTACATTATGGATGGTGTGTCAACAAGAGGCTCACTGAAATGTTGAGCTTGCCTAGGAGTTCCTTCCACACCCAAGATATGAACTGAAACCCGAAGTCCTAAACCAGATCTTCAGGTCACCTAGACTGGCACAAGATATGCTGGGTCAAGTTTGTGACTTCTAAGGCTGATGAAACGGCAAGTAGAAGAATGAAACGGGCCATCTTGGAAAACTGGTCGACTATGGTGAGCATAGTAGCATTACCTTCTGAGGCAGGATGGTCCACTATGACGTGGGACCAGGGTCTATCTGGTGTTGGCAGTGGTAGCAACTTACCAACCGGAGGTGTGTAGTGTCATGCTCCTTACGCACCCTGAGCAGGAGTTGACACACTATATACCATATCTCTTTGTATGGCAGGCTACCAGGCTCTTTGTATGGCAGGCTACCAGAAGTTGACCCGTGCAGTCTGAACCCAGATGCCCTGTACCCAGAGAGGTATGTGCCCAAGCAATAATGTTGAACCTGTAACCCAGCCTTCTAGTCAGGGTTTCCATTCCTTAAACGCAAGTTTGATGGCTAGTAATTCTCTATACCCTAGGCTGTAATTCCTCTCTGGGGAGCTTGAGTTTTTTGGAGAAGAATGCCACATGTTTCAGTTTGGAAGATTGCCTGCAGCTTTGCAATAAAACATTTCCCACACCCTTGTCTGAAGTGTCCGTATCTGAAGCAGCCACTTCTGCAACAAATGGTCAGAAGAGATTTGGACGCTGTAGCATAGGGGTAGTTGTGAAGGTAGATTTTAGGGCACTGGAGGCAGATCTTGTCTAGGGGATCCAGGCAAGCCGAATTTGTTTGCTCTTCTAGAAATCCATTGTGGTTGTGCTATGGAGTGGAATGAACAGCTGTATCTATGATGATAAAAATATGTGAAGCTCTGTAACTCTTTGAGCACAGGGGGATCAGGCCATTGAGTCAATGCCTCCACCTTGTTTGGTTGCATCTGCATGGCAGTCTTCTCTACAGTGAAACCTAGAAAATGCACCTGCTACTGCTAAAACTTCTTCGGTTTGCTGTACAAATTAAGAGGGTGCAGAAAACCGGACGTATGCCAAGCACATTTGTCCGGAGAGTCAGAATAAATCAGAATGTCACTGATGTAATCGATGACCGATGTTCCCGTGTATTCTGGTAGGACATCGTTAATGAACGCCTAGAGTTCTATATTTCCATTTGTACCTACTTTTGAAAATAAAAACAGAAAAGAATTACATTAATTCGTGTCATTTTTACTTCTCCGGTTAAAGTGGTTTTAATCATGATGCAGCATTATCACACTGTCAGCAATGATGAGGGGACTGCTTGTGCACACTGCCCCTGCCTCCAGAGATCCACCAACCAGCGCTGGCATGTTCCAGTCCTTCAGAATTGGCGGCTCCCCTACAGAACGCACGGGTGATGCTGCCAGGGAGCCCTAACTGTCTCCCTCTGCTGCACTGCTCTTTACTGGTGACAGCCGCCCTGGCCGCCACGCAGAAATCCAAGCTGTATAGGCGCGATCCATGGATATGGCTCCCAAGCTCCGGGGAATCCTCACCATGTGCTGCTCTCTACCAAATCAAATCTCCATAAAAATACAAGGTACTCTAATCAAACTTTGTGTGTGTTGAGAAGGGTTGTGATGTCCTTCTGGTTGTCCCTGTCTATGGAAAACCTCCATAAACGAAAACAAGAAACCTGACCAGGGCCGCTTTGTTTTCACAATGCATGAATCAAGCAGACCACAACACGACCCACAGACGAACTGTACTGAGCTCACTGAGCTCGGGAAATGATCTAAATGTGTGTTCGTTTTGAGGTTGGGCGGTGGGTGGTGTGCGAGCTGAATTTAATTGAAGAATCAAATCAAAGTCTATTTTCCCATATGTACTCATACAAAGTACAAATAGCAGTGAAATGCTTTGATGACTGCCTGCTCACATGAAGGGTAATGTAGCGATAGGGAATCTAAAGATATAAAGATAATAAAGGTAATATAACTATAATAAAGAGAATTAAAAAGCCATGACTCTGAGACTTAATGTCATAAGTGTGAAAATGCTCTTAAATTCTCTTCCTAGTCAATTCTCTTTGACAAGCCTTAATTGTTTGTTTACATATACCTGTACAATAACGGGGAAACACCGGAGGAATCTGAATGGTTTCCGTTTTCATATTTCCCCTGCAGGCCTCTGATTGACAAGCTGACTGAAGAGTGTGTCAGTGAATTATCAGTGAAAACATGTGGCACAAGTCCGGTCTGGCAGGAATTCTTCACAGCCTGAGTGTTTCCAGGGTCGCTGAGCCTCGTGCTGAGCTGTGTGCGTATACGGAGGAGTGTACTCACCCTCGTCACAAACACGGGGAGCTGCTCCTTCGTCAGCTCACTGCGCCTCAGCCATCGGGCTTGATTGCAGTTGTTCATGGCTAAACCTGGCCTATTCCTTCGCTTTTTTGTTCCGCCGGGTGAAGCGGGCCCCATTTGCCGCGGCTGCTTCCATTTTCGGTCCAGCTAAATGGATTTTGATTCATGGCCATTTATGAAGCTGCACCAGATGCCGCAGACTAGAAAGAAGAAATTGACTGTTGAAGCTGGATAAGCAAAGTGACTCTCTCTGTCTGAGCAAGAAGCTATAACGCACACTTTTCCTTGAGCCCTGTCAGATGAGTAGATTGCTTTATATAGTGATTTTGAGGGCTCTCAGAGCTGTGAAATAGCAGGATGACATCTTCAGCGTTGAGCATTCACTTGTGTTCCTTCGAGTGAAACTTCAAACCTGATTTTGTCTTTTGGGCTCTTTTGACCGTAGCACTTGTGCGTGGCACATTTAATGTTGCTGTCATAAATTTCGCTAGGCTTTTAAAAGCATATGTTCCGTTGTGCATCATAAATATACAGCTGATGCACTTGTCACTGAGATTTTCAAGGGACTGTCTTATGCTGTCCTGCTCTGGAACAAGAGCAGCTTTAAAGAGAAATAGCCCACCGTGTGCTACTTTGGAGAGTCAGTATTAGCATAGCGAATCAGATATACTAGATCGGCAGCGATGTAAACACAGGGTTTTCAGCCCTCCCTTGGTACACACAGCGGTCATGCTAGTCTGCCTACAAAACAAGCCCATTCACTTCCATGGCTTCTTAAGCTCCACACAGTTAGGTGCATGGACAACGAGAACATGTATACACTGACACAAAGGCTGGCATACTAAAAGCAGACAAAAGCAAAACACACTGAAGATAGCAACAACAACAACAACAACAACTGGCGTAGAGTGTTTTTCATTTGACAGTTCTGCACAAAAGACCTTCGCTAATGTAATCCAATCTGTAGATTTACATGATGTAATTGCCTGCTGATCCCACGATGCACTGGTGTCCCACTGACCTATCACAGCGCAGAGGCAGTGCTAGCAGGACCTGCAGCCTGTCCGGCACAGATAAAGTCCCGAGCGTTCCCCAAGCAGCCGCAACAAGTTTGTCCTTTTGACCACGACCAGGCATGTCAAGGTGTTCTGTCTCTCTGGAATCTCCCAGTCCAGGGCAACCATCTGGTCTCACTTCAGCGTGGGCCCTGGGATTCCTTACCGGAGGCTCGAGGGGCCACGGCACGGGCAGAATTGCTCTGATCAGATATGTGCCACGTGCAGCGGGGTGCGGCCCTCCTTTGATAGTCAGATCCGTTTCACAGTCAAGGCCGAGCTGTGGAGCGCACCACATGCAGGGGAGAGGTGCGTGCATTTCTCCCGCTGAGTCATACGACTCGGATCAAAGTATGAACGCATTGACACAGTCAGTGGTGGAGGAGTTCTAATTACCATGTCTCTATTAGCGCTTACTATGCTCATCTTAGAGGTTATTCGAAGATATATGGAAAAAGGTTTTTTTAGTGTGCCAGTGCTGTGCTTATAGGTTGTCTGCACATGCCAGTAGACCCTGAGCTTTTTAGATATGGTAGGATTGGCAGGGGAGACACCAGAGACTATGTATATTACAACTCAGTCACCTGACCGCACTCCGATCCAGGGTTGATGGCACAGTCCACTACCGATTGTGATTTAAACATGACTGGGGCCAACCAGACACCAGTTAATATGCTTACTGAAATTAATACAGAGAATTCTGACAGCATGAATTAAAACCCGCAACCTCCGCGGCTGTCAGCTAATTAGGATCATCCTGAAGAAAGTGGGTGGTGGGAGCAGCTGACCTCTCGGTGAGCGCTACGGCTGAGAGATCTGTGAACTCCCCGTCAACCCGGCCCACCGTATCGACCGCAGCGGTGCAGCCGCGCCACAAGCCATGCTAATAATTTGTTCTTCATCTTGGTTCTGGAACGAGGGAGCTCCGTGGAGGGGAAAGAGATTCACATTCACCCTAGTCACAGAGGCAGAGAAAGAGAGACACAAACAGAGAGAGAGAAAGAGAGAGAGAGAGAGAGAGAGAGAGAGAGAGAGAGAGAGAGAGACAAAGTGAGAGAGCAGCACCTATTTTAGCATTAGAGTCCTGCAGTCCTGGCCTGGTTTTAGTGGTGAAGAGAACCCTCGGCAGAGGCAGTTGCTGACCTCCTGACCCCAGCCACGGTCAGGCCTGGGATTGGATTAAATCAGAGCTGGATCCGGGCCAGAGCCTACCCATAACAAATATGGCCCTGGATAACATATCTTTTAATTACTGGCTAGCGCACCTTTTGTCAGATTCCTCCACCCTGGCCCTGGTGCCCGCCGCGGTCACTGCTCTTCCTGACTTCATAAATCAAATAGAAGATAATGTGATTGTGAGCCAGGTACAGCAGCGGGTAATACAAGGCCGTGAAAGCACTGGCAATGCTGTTTGTCTCCGGGTTTATTGTGTCGGGTGGGGGGAGGCATCTCCCCTCTGTCAGCGTTATTCAGCGACGGAGACAGCCGGTGGATCGCAGGCTCTGCTCTCAATGCAGGATTATCAGTGGGAGTGGCTGCCTGAATGCATGCAAATGCACAAGCTCGTCATGCGCTGCAATTACGCCGCTTAACGAATCTGAGATGCGAAATAGGCAGTCCGGCAGATGCTGCAGCGGAGCCGATCGCAACTGCTCGCTGCCTGTAAACAGTGCAGGTGAAAGACTCGGCACTCGTCTCGGCGCAGGGGGTGAAGTCCCAGTCAGGCGTCTCTGGAGCGTACACAGACTGCGGGGTTAAAACCACACACTGCACGTCATCGTAGGGGAGCTTTCATCATCCGGTTAACTGTCTTGTTGCAGTGCTAAGAGCCGGTTTCTGAAATGCAATAATTATTGATTGGACTAACACCATGACACTAAGACTAACGTAACATGACGCCGTAAAACTGCACGTGTCAGGATGTGTGCTGGTAGTACAAGAATAGTCTTTTAATGACATTTTCAGGCTGATGGTTTTTGTTTCCATGATGGTGCCCTCGCCATGTGCACAGGAAAGGAAGCCTTTGTTGGCTGGAGGTTTTTTGCTCCATGCATCCTCTGCTGGTTGCAGGGCCTGCAACTTAAAATCCCGGTGACGGCGCACACACCCGCAGTAGAATCAGGTAATAAGGCAATTACCACGCCATCAAGGTGGAAGGGGGTGTAGCTGTGTGTGTGTGTGTGTGTGTGTGTGTGTTATTGGGAAGGTGGCAGTCAGCGCAAAGCCGGTATTAAAGCGGTTAGCAGGTCTGTGCAGTGTCTGCAGACAGAGGGAGATTTCACACTGCTTTATGAAGAAGACTTTTTACATTTCATGGCAAATAATGAAATCTAAAACAAATTCAAAAAGGAAAAAAAAAGATGAAACTCAAGACAGTCACGGGGGGCGCATTTTAAACACGGCACTCTAAAGGCTGCCTCAGGAGTGTCCGTTATAAAGAGACCCCATCTCTGTCCAGGCCAGTAACGCTGGTTTAAAGTCATGCACTTCTGCTTCGCTTGTCTTAACTATTGAAGACTTTTGTAAAGCTTTCTTTGTAATATTAATTATGTGGGGGTTTTTTTTGTAATATTAATTCAACATTGTATTTGTAATATTAATTCAGTTTTTTTTCCTAGCTGTATTTTACAAACCCAGCATAGTGTTACTGTTAACTGCTCATGGGATTTACATGGCTATTTCCATGGAACAGCTCACTACATTTTCCCACTGTACTTTGTCCCACTTCCGCTATATATGACATTTCAACCAGAGAGGAGAATCATCACACATCACCAGCGCCTAAATGTGACAGCTGCTTAATCCTGTATTTGCCGCACTACGCACATTTCAACTAATGTCAAAACTGTGGGCAGTTCTGTACCTAGTGCATCACTCTGTCCTTCTTTCCAATGGCTGCTAAAAGAGATGATCTATTTTCTTAAATACAGCAGGCAGAGATGAGTGAAATATGGGTGATGTACTACAAGCAGGAGCTGTAGAACTCAGCGTGGTGGACAAGAGAAGAAACTAGACTTAAGATTCCTAAAATGAATTTCAGCCCTGTTTATAAATGTGTGCCGTGCCTGTTCTCACAGCACTGGATAACTGCCATTGGAATATTTATGTGTAGCAGAGCTCTGTGTGTTTCCAGGCTTGACTTCGCTGCTTCTTTCTAGACTTCAAGTTAAGAGTTTCACAGTCATCTCCACCAATGACCTTTTTGGTGAAAGGCAACATTAGTCTTCTGCTGTGGCATCTCTCTGGCATGGACATGAACTAATGTGAGGGTTGACCCACGCACCGCCCCTATGCCGGCCAGGCCAACCAGGTCCATGTGCTCCAAAACTTCTGCAACACGCATCACGATGCACGGAGCCCGGTATTACTACAGCCAAGGGGTTCAGCTCCATAATACGACTGTGCTGAAGTTCTGCTGGGTCCCGTGAGTGGTAATGTAATGATAGTCATGTTACTGTTTACTACTAGAGCGACAAACGATGTGCGAACAACGCGGAACGTGGCTTGCGGGTGCACTGGGGTGGGGCCAGGCAGTGCTGGAACGCCTAAAGCTGACCGATTTATTTTGGACAATCGTATTACTTCGCAAAGACTGCGGAGCTTCTGGTATTTACTCACAGGTCCGCACCCTTTTAGCAGCTGAGCAGAGAGGCCTGAAACTCTGCCAGCGAAAGCGACGGCCGCTGACGGGTTCAAATCGCTTAACCGTGTGAGCGTCTTCGTTTTGATCACTGACAGCTGCCGTTAACGTCCACCGCTCCGGCAGCTCCGGGTTAAAAGACTGAGATCTGTACTGCCAAGTAAGCCTTTATAACTTAATTGCTTTCAGTTTAATAGCTTAAAAAGTAATTAATTACAGGGGCAGATTCTAATGGAGGTTAAGGTGGCTTTTTTGCCAAGGTAATGAGGCGGCGTGTACACAGACCAAACTGATTTGATGGGATAATAGCAGGTCTTAAAAGAGATTTCCCAGGCGCTTTTTGTGGTAACATTTGAACAAGTACAATGGAGGCTTTTTCAGCACGTCTGCAAAGAGGAGAAGATAACGAGATTCAAAATAGGCAAATCTTCAAGGCGGACTTAAATGTAAGGCTGTGGAAATGACCGTGGCCTTGTACTGCAGCAATCAAGATGTCAGACAGGCTGGTTTTAAAGAAGCAGGATTAGGATTGGTGTTTTTCTGTTGTACTTTACACAGCAATCTGTTGGGACACCTGGGACCAGGGTTTAGCTCTGGATGTGGCGGTCACTTCCCGACATGACTGACTGCCTTTTACCACTATAACAAGGCTCCTAGCATTTCTCTGTGTCCAGGGCGTCAGAACCAAGGACCTCGATGTGATGGTTCGGAGAGACGGCCAGCACAGGGCTGCGATGCTGCAGCGTGCCAGAAACTTCAAGCCATCCTCAGCACTTTTACAACAGGTCACTTCACAACATTACCCAGACTACTCAAAATACCCAACTTGGACATTTTAGCTTCGCTCCCTAGAGGGGTATACCGTGAAGTGGGATTCTTTGGCTGGTTAGCTAAGCGTTTTCACTTTAAGGTGTTCTTGATTTTATGCCAGAGTATCTTTGTTCAGCTCTAATAAGTACTACCTTAAACTGACCCCAAAGTTGGCTAGTTAAACCACGAATCCGGACCCGTAGTATATTGTGGCCCCCTGGAGAGAGCTAGGCAAAGATGAGCCAAATTTTGCATGGAACAAATGATCCAAAGTTTGTCATCGTTTTCTGTGGACAGTTTATGTTATTTATGACTACAATTGAAGCCTGAATTACAGTGGGCAGAGAGTGAGTTATTTGAGGTTGTCACACGTAAATATACCATCTATCCAGAAAAGTGCTGAAATGCAGTTATAGGGGAATTGGAATTCTACAGGACTGCTCACAATTCTGTGCCTTGTTTATGAATGCAAAAATAAAATAATTTCTAAGTTGATGGCAGCTTAGAGCCTGGATAAACCAAGGAGATGCGATAACGTGATTCCTTGTTAAAAGTCTCAGGAATCTGGCAGCGTCATCTGTTACTGCAAACCAGTAAACAAGAGACAGAATGATTTTACATCCGTATAGTTTATGATTCTATTTAAAATTTCCTTCTGATTATTATCCTTGTGTGTTCGTTGTAGAGGCAGCAGCTGATGTATTTACTGTCAATTATTTCCATAAAGGCCAAAAAGCTAGTCTGCATGCAAAGTCAAAAGCCTGAACCTGGGTTCTCGCATCTCTGTTTCGACGTTTCACGGATGAGATTTCTCCTCACGGCCAAATCAGCTTTCATCAACACAAGAGGCCATGACAGATGTCAGGAGAGGAGGCCAGACGGTGCGCGTGTGACATTGGCTCAGATCCGGGGAACTTCACCTTTAGACAGCGGTGGAGATAGTCTTTCAGGGAAGGGATGGAGGGGATGCCTGAGCTCAGCGGTTTGGATCGCGAGGGGGGCCAAGGGAGCTTCCTCTCCCTGGTTCAGATAGCGGCTCTCTCCTCATCCCCTGTACACGGAACGAAGCGCGAGCGGGATCGACAGCACTGGCTCTTAATAGGCAGTGGATTGCCTGCCTACAACCCCCCCCAACCACACACACACGCGCGCGCTCTTCTCTTTGAGCCTGCTGGGTGGAGGTGTCCAGTCACACATTAAACACTCGCCACACAGTGATTTACTGAAGTCAGGAGCTTTGGGAGAAGTTTTCGAGATCATGTAAGGCTGCCACTGTAATTGCTTTTCCACACAGTTACCATTAAACATGCTCTCCAGCTTTAGGTCGGTGGAACCTGCTGATGGCTAACAGCCACACTTTTGGACATATGGACGTATCTTATACATCACCATGTTTTGTGAGGGGGAAAAGCATGTAATGTAGCCTTTTTAATCAAGACCCCGCTCGCAATTCACCGTTGTTATTCACTCTATAGCTTGAGCCAACTGTAGTGAAGTGTTTCATTTAACAGGGTCTTCAAACCACGCTGGAACACACACATGAGGCTGGCATGCCTGGATGCTGGCGTAAGCCTGGATTTGATCAAACATCAGGTCTCAGGTCTCATCCTGAGGGCTTGCAGTGTGTGCCTCTGAGGTCTGTCAGAACAGAGGTCATCTCCACTCATATGTGGGGATTAGGAGCAGTGTAGAATAGAGAGACCCAGAAAAGGGTGGAGGAAAACACCCATGTCTTGGTCTTTGTACACCTTTTTGAGAACCTGAAATGTCTGCAGTTTTTGAATTCTTTTTACTGCCGATTATGCGAAATGTGGGCTATACTGAGAGTTCTGCAGACACTCCGTTAAGAAACAGTCTCAGTTCGCATTATTTTGCTGTGCTTCATCTTAGCCCCTTGAGGCAACAGTTTTTGCTCTCGCAGGTTCTATAAAGAACAAGCAACAGAACCTTCAGAAATGCGCAAGTGTGGGTCATTTCTACGCCTGCATGATTTGTCACGCAGCACGCAACCATCCGGGAGTCAGAAGCATTTCTCCTGTGTAAAACACTAACAATCAGAACCCTGATTAAAAATCCAGGACTGTATATTGGCAGGGATCACCAATACTAGTGTCTTAGCCCAGAAAACATGGTCTATTCCACTAGAAAGAAACAGCCAGTTAGGCCCTAGCTAAAAACAACCCTGAGGGCCTCTGCTCTGCAGCCAAATTACTTTATAAATGACGCCAGTCCACTGCAAATGGGAAAAAAGAAACAGTTAAGCATGTTTTGCCTGAGAGAGGCAATGTGCAGTTGTCCAGAGATGGAGACACACACACAGCCTTTCCCATCTACACACACAGAGCGTTTCCCTCTTCCACATATGCACCCTCGTAATCAGGTATGCTCTATTGAACACACACACACACACACACACACACACACACACACACACACACACACACACACACACACTGGAGCACTGTCCCACCACCCTCCTCTCCGGTTCTGAAGCTGACATTCCTGACAGGCAGGGGCCTTTGAAGTGGGCAGAGGGGCCAGGCTCCCCTTACGAGGCCGAGCCCTGAGAAAGAGGATCCGTCTGGCTGTGGAGAGCAGCCCTGGCTCAGGGGTTAATCACGAGCACCACACACTGCCTGCTCTGTCCCCTCCAGCAGGCCCACAACAAGACGCTCTATATTTTGGGGTTAAGAAATCCAGCACAGCCAGCACTTTGAAGTTGAGTGGCAGCTACGGATTGGAAGATTTTCCTCCCCTCTCTGGCTCTCCATATATAAACATACTAGGGGTCAGAGGGTGTGTGTGTGTGTGTGTGTGTGTGTGTGTGTGTCTGTGTGTTATAAAAAGATGAGTAATTTCACTTTTTTTTCTTTTGTGTGCGTGTGTGCGTGTGTCTGTGTGTGCGTGTGTGTCTGTGTGTTATAAAAAGATGAGTAATTTCACTTTTTTTTTCTTTTGTGTGTGTGCGTGCGTGCGTGCGTGCGCGTGTGCGTGCGTGCGTGCGTGTGTTATTAAAAAAGAACAATCTCCTCTCTAACCTTTTTCATGGCTGACCTCAGAGCTTCTGATCCCAAGCAGCCCTCACAGCTTTTTCGCCCCATAAGCCTTTCAGCTATCGTCTTACCTATTAGGGGAGATTAGTCCTTCAATCACGTCTCGCTGACGCAAATAGTTTCAGGCTACACACAGGAATACATGGATGTTTAAAAACGTTTCACGAGAAGCTTGCTGGCGATACAACAACCAGCCAAACCTGGGGGCGGTGCGAGGGCGGGGAGGGGTATTGAACAGCTAACACTATAAAAACTGTTCACAACGTTCTATACAACAGCACAACCAAGTGAATCCGGAGTCAAAGAAAACAGCTCATGTGGAGCAGAGATTCGCCCGGTTCCCGCGGCTGGCTAATGGCAATCTCCGGCTGACGCCGAGTTATTATTCTGAAATTATGAAACCATTAGCGCTGTGCAGTCTGCATGGCCGTCCTACATGTTCACATTTAAATGGCTTTTATTTTAACTCCACGCCTGAATAAGAGAGAGGGCGAGTTTTGCATTCCGCTAATAACTCCATGAAAAGAGATCGGAAATGGGGAGCGACAACAGAGAAAAGTGTGCCATATCGCCCCCCTGAAAACACATTTAGGAATAAATTAAAAATTTCATGCTTCCTCCCAGTTCTTTATCAAAAGACACACGGAGGCTATCAGAATACCACATACATATTCATGAACACGTTCACCTGAGTTTATCAAATGTATATGTTTTTTATAATTTGTTCTTTTTCTGATTATGTTTCCTCAGTTCAACTCGGATAATGCCACTTTTTTAACCGGCAGCCACAAAGAGGAGGTTTTGTCTCAGGCTTTGTGTTGTTGACATGGAAACTGCGTTGGACACTTGAAAAGAGCGTGCTCTGACAGATAAATACGCATGTCCCTGCTATGACATGGCTTCAGATCCTTGAACATCAAGTCATTCCGTGGTCTTAGAAATGCCTGTTGGAGACAATAAATTTGTCCCTTGGTTCTCAGCGAGCTGTAAGCACCTCCATACTTCATGTCATCTCGGGGAGTAATGTGGAAAAACGCTGTTCTGTATTAGCTGCACCCACACTTTCTGAAATATGAAGAGATGAATGTTCTCATGTCATCGCTGAAGTCACGGATGATTCCGGAGAGCATTTGTGAAATGAATCATAAGCCCAACGTGCCAAGGCAGCTTGGCTGTGGCCCGATGGGTCTCCCGCCGCCCGCTCCTCGCCAAGACAAACGTCCCCGTGCTGAGCTGGACCTTTTCTCCATCCCCTCATGGACGAAACACATGTGGAGGACTCTGATATGAGGAGGAGACATGAACCTCGGCATGGGGGTCCCCTGACAGGTTGTGAACAGGCCGGCAGAGGTCGACGAGTGGCACCATGACGCTCAACACAACAGTCGACACAACAGTGACCGTCATGGCGGGGACTAGGGTAATCCCTCCCCAAACGCTGGCCCCATGGTGCCCCGATGGCACCTGTCCCTCGGGCTCGTATTTTGGCCAATGATGCTCCCCCTGGGCTGTGGGGAGTCCAGCGTTCATATTGTGACTTTCTCGTGAATTTTATTAAGTCCGTTACATTAGCGCCACTGTTCTGACCTCAAATATCCACGTGATATTGTGCTGATCTTAACCCAGCACGAGGGAAAGCGATCATAAGTCAGCACTCCTAATATTAGATGCTGCGGGCCGCGGGCTAAACTGTTTTCTTGGTTTGTGGTGTGAGGGATGGGCTAGCTGAAGGCCAGGTTACAGAGGCCAGGTCTCTTCTTAGGCTCAGCCAGCTGCACGCTACATTGACAGATGAGCTTCTCGAACTGCATCCCGCCCTGAGCACATTAGCAGACGTGGGCCTGCTTTTTGCATTAAGTTTGCCGGCGTGTCCGGTTCCTTCGGCCATGTTTGCCCCCCGCCCGTTCGCCCACCGCCATGGAAAAGGTGGCCCCCGAGCACTTGCCACGCTGTGGGGCACGTTTGCCGGCGCCGCGTTCCCGTGGGAGCCCTTGTTTTCTGCTTCATATATCGGGCTGTTGGAATATGAAGCGTTTTTAGTGCTTGTAGCAGTGGGAACGGGAGCAGCAGTGTGGAGCAGCACATCTGCACGTTTTCGCATCGCTCTGTAATTTGCCGTCCTTAATTTCCCGCCTTGCGTCTCGCCAATTTGCATGCCACGCTCAGATGCCAGCGTGGAACGTGTCGTGCAGTTGTGTCACCGCTTGCTTGCCAACAACTCGGCATGTAAACAACAGAGAGGCAGACTGGTGCCCCGGGTTGTGTAAGCAAGACATGGTGGACAGAGACGAGAAACGCTGCGCTGGTTGCTGGACTCTCCAGGCTGAGCTTCCCATCTGAGAGACACAGTGACATGAAGCGAGTGTAGTACAACTGGCTTGGCTCAGACTTCCAGGTGGAGGCCAACTGACCTACAAATCAACTCATCTGTGGTGCGTTTTCACTGGAGGCCATCTGAGGCGTGAAGCAGGATTCTTACCGCGCTCGGCTGACACTGAGGTGGCACACGACTCCTGCCCTGTCTGAGGGAAAGCGAGGGATCAGCGCAGCTAGATGCAGCAGCCACCCTTACGCTGGCTGCAACTCTTTTACCCATATGGAGCAACTACTGGTGCAAGCAAGACTTTGAAAACTGGGACAGTTAATAATCTCTTAACGTTGATGTATAGATCTATATGGTTTACCAGTACTACTGCTCCAGTTTCAGTGTGTCGGTTCTGATGTATAGTACCAGTAAACTTGGCAAAGAGTTGGTGTAGTGAACATGGAGATGGGGGTTGTGACCCTGATGGTAGAGTGACTGATTGGGATTCTGCAGGAGGCAAACAGCAGGCAGGAGTAGTTTGGACATCTGCGCCATCCCATGAGAGCAGAGAGGAGCATGACAGCGGCATTTGCGACCCGGCACGCCTTTCACAGTGCGCCGGGAGAGCCGGCGTTTCTTCGAGATGCTGTGGCAGAGGAACACGGTAGCCGCGACCCAGACACGTGTCTGTCCGTCCCTTCGCTCTCACGCACACGTGCACACGTCTCAGAGCCGTCTGGGTTCCTGAAGGAAAAAATGGCTCTCATTTCCTCGGACAGCGTGTGGCGTGTCCGCTCCCCCAGATCCCCTCGCCGCACTTCCATTTCATGGTGCCTGGCCGCAGTGTATGATTATTCTGTTCTCGCAGGTGTGGGGGGGGGAGGGGGGGAGTTAATGTCTCAGGAAACTGATGTCCCTGTCAGGCGGCGTGCCCCAACCTCCCCTCCCACTCCGCTCCCTCTCCCTCTCCTCTCCTCCCCTCTCCTGCCCCACACGGTCTATACTCCTGCATTAGCATTTGAATCCAAAGTCTCCACATGCAGAGACCCTCACGCATGCGAGTCCTACAGACCCCTGGAATATCGCCAGGCAAGTGCAGGAAAGGCTGCTTATGGCACCAGCCCCTGGCACCTTGACCCTCATTTGCATGCACCACTAGGAACGCTGGTGGTCCGAGTCTGAGTGGGGGGGTGGGGAGCTTCCAAATTCCCCCGTGCAGCGGGGAAGCAGGAGACATCTAGTTGCTAGCAGATACCACTAGCTACCAGAGCTGGCTCTGGAGGAGCAGAGAAAGAGGGCCCGACGGACAGAGCGCCTGCTCCTGGGTGCCTTCGTCCTGGGGGGATCACGGGAGGAGTGTCCGTGTCTGCGTTCATCTCCGCGTTCGTGTCCGAGTTTGTCTTTTTGCGTTTGTCTTCACGTTTGTCTCTGAGTTGGTCTCCGCATTTGCCTCCATGCTCATCTCCGTACTCAGCTGTCATCCTGGAGCCGTGGTGCTGCTCGTGGTGCGTACACAGTACAATGCTTAAAAATATTGACACTTCTGTTTCCTAATAAAAGCCTATCTCTTTCTCACTAAACCATCACAAACAGGTTTACACCACACTGTGTTTAGGAGGCACATGTGAGTAGAAATATATGTGGGATTTTATATTTTTTTGCTATTTTCTAAATATGTTATTCTAAATATGTTATTCTGGGCACCTTTAAACTGCAGAGCAAGCCTCAGTACTGAACAGCACAGGTGTGTGTGTGTGTGTGTGTGTGTGTGTGTGTGTGTGGGCTTTGCACAACTGCATACACATATGCAGTCCCTGGTGAGTGTTTTCCTCCAAAACAGTGACTCCTCAGTGTATCCAAAGCAGGCACGGTGCATCATAGGACAACTGATGCGTTCACTACCCAGACTACACACTCATCCCCACGTCACCTTCCTTCATGTGCAAGCACTTTCCGGACTTCCTCCTGTACAGTGGCTGCTTCCCATCCACACATACTTCTTTGCCTGCATTTGTATCCAGTCTGCCTTGGGCCTTGGAGAGAGCTCCTGTCGGAGTCTTGCCATGGAAGGACGTCAGCCATGGATTCCCCCGCTCGACTTCGACCCGCTGGCCCGGTCGGGATGAGCTGAGATTTCCCAGGCAACAGACAAACTTCTCAGCTGGCAGAGACCGACACCCGGCCGTCCCGATAGCCGGTAAGAAAGCCAGCACCGGCCAAGATGGACGAGCCCAGGGAAGGGGCCTACTGGAGCCCGCATCCAGGGATCCTGCACCTTCCGGCAAGTGAGGGTGCTTCGGCGGGGCCGCTCCGAGGACCCCAAGTGCCTCCCAGTCCTACAGAGGGGCCTGTGGGACACACAGACATCGCTGATAAGGCCGGCATTATTTCGGGAGAGCTGCGGTGCACGCTTTTGTCATTACTCCGGCCGCTCTGGCCGGGAGCCGGCGCGGCTGCAGGATCCCTGGGGAAGAGCTTAGTTCACACTGTGTCAACACCTAACACAGCATGAGAACCTGCAAGTGCTAGACAGCCCTGTGAAGTTCATTAGGACACACAGCAGAGCAGCCAGCAGATGTGGGTCATGTTGGTGTACTATCAGCGCCTGTTTCTTCCAAACACATGGTAATTTGAATGACATATTGGTATCATGTGATGCAAGTTGTCCTGGCTGTTTCAGGAAAAGAGAACAACATAACGAATGAGCTCATAAAATGTCGGAGGCCCACATAATCCACCCACATAATCAATAAAACTCACCTTGGCAGCAACATGAATCAGTACTACTGGCCATATCATCGTTCACGATATTTTTTGCTCATGGAGTTGTATATGGAATGAAAATAAGTTGTATATTTTAATATATGATCACTAAGTGCAGTGGTTGAACATGGTGCCGGCTGTAATAAATACCACGTCGTGTAGACTGGGTCAGTGCGTCTCAACACCAAGACTTTTCAAGGTGTGCGGCACTCCATCTTGTTTTGGCTAAACAATCACACAGCGGATACAAACGTGATTAAACGGGGCAGCGCGGTAAGGCGCGCAGGACCGAGCACGAGGCTGATCTACGAGCTGCTCATTCCTGCTGCTGCATACACTGATATGTGCTGTGCATGCACGTGCATGTATTTTCTAGAAAGCAGATGCACGTGTACTTGAATTAATGCAGCATCTGTATCATGTATGTAAGGGAAGTGTGTGTGTGTGTGTGTGTGCGCAGTGGGTTTCCTGAACATTCCACTCACACGGCCAATTCCAGTGCTGGAACTCTGAGTCGGCTGTGTGGCCCTGGGGACCGAGCACAGGGAGTGCCCCTGGGGGTGGAGCCCAGGCTAGCATGCACACATGTCCATGTACCGCGTGTCCAAACCTCTCCCCCACTCCTGTTTCTCTTTGGTTCGGCGTGTGCCATTCTTACTGATTTAGCGAATCAGTGATGCTTGTCTGAGAATTCATTACCTGGATCAGTGCTGGCTGACTCTTTAGACAGCGGTTGCGGGTACGGGAGAAAGAGCGGGAGGGAAGAAGAGGGGTAGGCCCCATACATCTGACAAGCCACCCAGCAAAAGCAGCTAATCACCTACAATCCATTTCAAAGTCAGCTTGATTGGACTTCTATCTGTAGAATAATGGGGAATTAAGCAGCAGCCAGACAGTAGCCACCGATATTTGCATACCCACGCATGCCAAATTAGCTAGCCTGCCCCACAGAGAGTGGCAGAGGTGAATGCTAGCACCGGTTTCTGTGCTAATGGCGGCCGCCTCTTCCAGCTTATTAGCTAAGTAATGGTGTAGAGCAGACTCCCAAACCTCCGCGTACAGAGTTGCGATTTAATCCACTGCTCGGTATGTTCATTAAAGGAAATTGGAGAATATCACAGAGCTCACAGTCACTTTACCTCGGAGGCAGCGCAAAGGAGGTGCCAGCGTCTGACGGGCCGGCAGTGCGCCGGAGAAATGAGCCCACTGCAGCTACCTCACAGCACGGGCGCATCCGTCTCTGACGGTGGCGCTGAGGGCGAAGGGGAACGCGGATGGTCACTTGAGTTCAGGCGTTTTCTTCGCAAGTGTCACGTTTGGGGATGAGCTGAAACAACTGCAGGAGGAGAGAAGAGACACGTTAGCCTCCAGCACGGCAGCACCGAGCCTGCGTGGACTGGCTGGCCTCAGTGCCTCTGATACACACACACACTCACACGGTCCGAGTCCAGCTTGGTGCAGGCAATTATGGGCTGCTATATACATGTATCCCAGACCCAGACGAACACAGGCATCAGCACACAGACATCCCATTCTGTGACACTGGCACTCAACTCTCTATCTCTCTCTCTCTCTCTCTCTCTCTCTCTCACACCCATGCGTTCATCACCCATACCATGCCACGCCCGTTACCTTTGCTCTCGGCCAAAACGTGAACGTTTTTCAAGTCATTTCACTGTCCTTTCCTCTTTCTCACTGAACCTCAACAGCCCCACGCGCAGTCCGGGGCTGCCGGCCGAGCCTCGGCCCCTGCAGCAACCTGGGCGATGATGCTTTGCAGCACGCCACACAAGACCCCGAATAGCTTTCACACTCGGCTACGCTTCCCCCCGTCCCTGATAAATGACGATGATGTGCACATTTGTTATTTGATACCCATCGATGATTGGCCTCAAAAGATGCACAGAGCAAATTAGTTTTTGGTACGAAATAAATCACCCAAGTATCATATCACATTATTCAAACGATCAAATGATGAAATATGGCTGTATACGGTGCTGTATTATGATGAACATCTTACTTTTTTTATCTGTATGTGTGCCTTTCCCCTGACTATTTATGTCCTCTCCATTCATTTATGACTTTTAGATGTATTTGAGAACATAAATAACTCAAGTAATAACCTTTAGACTAATAAATCCTATAACCCAAACAACTTCTTCGTTTCAATTAAAGGTTCTTTTTTTTCTCTACAGTAATTTTTTCCCTTCTCTTTTCATTGCTATATCTAGGCGTACGGTGCCGCCCATAGTTCTGTGCTTTGTTCTTAACACATGAAAACTGGGCTTTAAGGTTTTCTTTTGCATGTTATTGGGCCCAACCTGGAGTAGAGTTTGGTTTCCAGGCCCCGCCTCGGTTCCTTTTAAAATTCAAATGTGACAGGATCATCTATTTACGTATGCTAAAAAAAAAACAAACACCTGTGGCTATGTCTGTTCATTGATTGTTTGAGAACTCTTGTCTGAAAAATGGGGCACCTTTTCTAAATTAAAATCATTTTTATTGACAGAGATGTCCTGTGGCCAGGTGTTCTCTGTACTTTAAGTATTTTAAGCTAACAAACTGGCTGTCATTTGAAGCCCAATGAAATGTGGTGTCATAACATGTTGGTTTAATGCTCACCAGTGTGACACTGTGAAACAGGAGCGATGACCTACTGGGGAACTCAAAAAGCATTTTATTCACGAAATGTAAACAAGGCAGAAAGCAGGTCTTCAGTGCAAGAGGCTTGGCAAAGTCTCTAATTGGCAGCTAGGGACCATCAACACGAAGCATTGAACTTAGGCACCTGTGGGAATTAAATAGAGGGTAAATAAATGAGAGACAGGTGTAGGTGATTATTCAGTAAATGGGTGGTTGGGACAGGGGACGTCAATGAGAGCTGTGATTGGTGCGTGTGGTGTGTGAGGGCTAGCTGGGGACCGGCTGGGACGTGACAGTCAGATCTGACAGCAAATGCTAAATTTTACATTTACAGGCTTGAGAAATAGACATTTTTGACCCAACATTTAAGGAGCTAATATGTGTCCTAATATACTTTGCTTTCAAAATGAGTCAAAATGCTCATGTGTGTGATGTTATTTGACTCCAATACTCATTCAGTTTGCATTGTTGAACAGAGAAAGCCAGACAACTGCTAGAGCCAGTAAAATGTCTTAGAAAACTAGTTCAGTCACATACATAAAATGACGATAGGCAGAACCCATGTCATACAGTATCACTGAAAACTGGGAACAGTGTTAAACACAAACTGCAACCGCAGCATAAGAGTCCGGTCTCTCCGACCTGCTAGGATTTGACAGCGGAGTGACACCCGAGTCCCAGATGACGTCCGTGGGCTAGGTTTGCCCTGTTTGCTTTGTCTCGGTTTCTCTGTTTCTCTTGGTGCGCCGTGTGGCACATTTAGCTACAGGTTAGAATAAGCATCTCTGTTCATCTGAGCAACATTCAGAGGCGGGTGGGCGACGGCTGCGATGCCCTGCTTATCTCCACAGCTCAGCGTGGGCCCGTGGAAAAGAGCTTAGCTCCTTCCCCTTCTCGTCTAAAGCACTGCTGTGTGGACTGGGATTAAAGACCGCCTGTTCCCCCCCACACCCCCACTCTCAACCCCTCTCTCGCTCACCCTATGCTCTCCTTCTAGGCGAAGTTCTCTCTCCATGCTGCGCTGCCAGCCACACTAGCCAGTCCCCTGAGTATTACATCATCCTGATGTAATGTCTAACCAATCACATGACTGCTCCACTAAACCTTCAAGGATTATGGAGCCCAGTAGCTCAGACTCTATAATGAGAGCGAGAGAGTGCGAAAGAGATTCCTGGGGGTGGGTTGTGGATCAATTTTTCCCTGCTCTTCCACTTTGGCTTACCCGGAGGAAGAACTAATCCAGCTGAGCCTTGCTCGCTGCTGCTAGGTACAGCACAGGTATTAAGTTCTCACATGGATTTCATTACTCTTGGAAATGTACACATGAATCTCTTATTTGTCATAAGTGAAATGTGGCCCCTCATTTGTCAAATCACTTGTCTCCCCATGCTCTCATCATTTAACTACTTTTTAATAAAAGATTATTTGCCACAGCTCTGATTAGATTTCAATCCTTTTACCAGCAACCTCGTCTCAAATGGTGCAAGTTGTTAGAATTTCCTGCAACTTTGACCAATTTCCTGATTTCTTTAATGGAAATAGCATTTGTACTTGCACTCCGAGGGTTTTGTCTGGTGTGGCCTGAATCACAGCTGGAACGGGAACAGAAGAGAAAGGAAGTGGGAAGAGTCTTCGCAGCGCACCGCGACAGCCAGACGATCAGGCGTGCTGCAGCGGACGCGTTGGGGGGGCGTTAATTCAGACAGGCCACTGAGGTGGTGCAGCGGTAGAAGCCGTTCTGGCGGTAGGGCACCGAACCATTGAAGAGCCGAGCTGCAGTAGCAGCAGCCTTGGCCGTGATTGTTCAGCGCGTCTTGACAGCATTTCAGACTGCCGAGGATGTCCCCAGACCCCGCGATCCACTCGACGGTGCGCAACATGTAACGCTCGGAGATTCAAAGTCTGCATTTTCTCAGTCGGGAGAAATACTCAGCTTGCTTTCTGTTCAGGATGGAAAAACGTTTAATTAGATTCCAACACAGCTTAACCCTAAGAGACAAGATCATATCCGTGTCAGATGTGAAAATAAAACAGATTTGACTTTTTTTTTAAAGTGGCGAATTACATTATACATTACATTTCTCAGTTGGAGTGTGACAATGCGTGCCATTGCCACTGCTCAGCTAGCACAGCCCTCTGTAGCTCTGGTATGGACAAGTGTACAGTCTTAGCCCACCAGCGTGACATGCAACGTCTTTTACTTCACATGAGCCCGGTCCTTGTTCTTGTTTTCTGATTTATAAACTTGTCGAGTCGAGACCTGGTTTCACGCCACTGTGTGCGTCGGCCTTTTCTTGCTTACCTCGCGCTTTAAAACGAACCTAAGATCTTAAAGGGGAGAGGCGTAAAGATGTGTGGGGCAGTGAGCTCAACGTCAACCAGAGCCTTAAGACCTCCGTGATGAAGGGAGAAAAGGTTTAAGCGATTAATGTACTCTTAATATAATCTAAAAAAAATCTAAGGAATACATTAATATTTCATTAGCACCTCTTTATTTTCCGTGTGAATGACACTTCTGTGCAGATAATAATGAGGCTAATTTAATGATTAGAGAATTTTATTTCTCCTGTATTCTGCCTCTGTCTCTTTCTGCCTTCCAGTGCCCTGAATGGGTGATATGGATTCTTTTCTCCAGAATTCTCAGATTTAGCTTCCCCACTCTCACATACCTCAAAAATGATAAATAATGAGATGTTTAGCGTTATGCGTGACTGCTTCCGCAGTGTTCAGGGACAGATTCAGGGTTGCCACCTTTTCAACAGGCCAGAACCAGACACTCCTGTTCCATTAGACTCATTCCATTATGATTGGCTATTATGTTAAATGGTAATTACAGTAAATGACACAGTTGGCCTTCCAGTGGGAGGGGGATGTCAGAAGTGACAAACCAAGGTACCAATATGATTGCATTTCTTGAAGTGTCAAGTGAGGTGTCAAGCGAGGTTCCATTGATACTAGATTTAAGGTTTGAATTTGCCAGAGTGAGAACCCCCACTCTATCCACTCCTGGAAGCAAATTCTCCCCAACATCAGTGAGCCGAAACTGTAAAACTCCTAGCTGTCCAGATTAAGAGACTTACACAGGCAACTCAGTGGTTTGCGCTTCTGAAATCCAGTCTTACATCAGCCCTTCCGGCAGGGTCGTGCTGTGGAAATATGAAAAGGTCTTATGACTGCTGCTCATAGCTAGCCATAACACCGCACGAGTCCTTTAAGGTCTGTATGAAAGTGGGAATCTTGGATGAGTGCATGAGGAAAACTCAGCTTACTCCATCACCTCACCATACTTTATATATTAAAGTTTCATCTGAGACACCAACTTTCACTTGACCCATCTGAGTGTTAACTTGTGTAATTTATGTCTTATTAATTTCTCTGCTTTCGCAGTGCCAGAGTTTGAATGCTGACCAAATTCCTTTAAACTCTCTTCATTGCCAGGAGTTACATATCACATAATGCATGTGGGAAGGAGTCCTCAGGCTATCTGAGACATGAACAATTACAGTCAAAACTTTATAGTAAATTGAAGCCATTTTCTATAACTAATGTTGTAAAATGATGGGGTTTTTTTTCCTTTTTTATATAACAATCACAAATTATGTAATCACATATTAATCACATGCCACATTTGTCATTAGCTCTCAAACATCTTATGATTTGGGCTCTTTTTTTTTACCTCTCGGTAAAATAAAGGATGTCTTAAACACAAATGCTGCTTCCTTGCTTTGTTGCAGACTTGCATTCGTTATGTCGTGCTGCACTGGCTCACCCCTATCTCCCATCTCCACATGCGGAGAAAGGAAAATGGCCTTTTCTTAGCGATCAATTCGGCTGACTCAGGGGTAAATACAAAAGTGAGTCTAATTGACAAACCGTTGAACTTGCTCTTTGAAGTCTCTGCCATCGTGCACTCAATTTAGGCTGCTGATTAGGAGAAGATGTGTCTAGGTTAGACCCAAGAACAGCACAATGTCTGGAAATGCATTCAGAACCACTTCTTAATGAATTAGCTCCAGTGATAGGAGATAAGATCTGATTGACAGTGACTTAAAATGAAACTAAAACGACAGCGACACATAAGAGCTATTGGGCTAATTCAGTCTGGTGAATTCTTCTGTTCCACTTCTGTTTGTGCTCATTCTTTTCTTTAGAGATAGATTGCGATTACTCAGCAGAACTGAACTGGTCTTTGTGTATGCCATGACCACAGCGCCATGTGTTTGATTGTACCTCTCATGAAAAATTAAACACTTCTCCTGACTTACTACGTATGATTTATCTTTTCATTAACTTCTTCCCCTTATTATCCCCGCATAATTAGGACCTTTTATGCAGAGTATTCATAAAACAAAAGGCAGACACATTTGTCTTAACATTTCGTCCCGCTGAAAAGGCCGTCAAGATGAAATTCAATTTATAGGATAAAGATGTTTTAGCCTCCTTTCTGCACTAAGAGCATGTGCCACGCAAAGGTATAGCTGATGTTAACGTCCATTTGCAGAAAGCCTCCAAGAGACAATTGTTTGCATGCATTTTATTATTTAGTGTTTCTGTTCCCTTTTTTAGTTGAGTATGCTACATATAAGAGTTGAAACTCCTTCATACCTCACACTGATTTAAGAGACCTACCTCAGTGAGCCTGCATCCTGTGCTGCAAATAAGACAATGTTTCATTTTATTCTTAATCATAAGATTTTTTTTATCGTAGTAATATGTATTGGAGGACAGAAACCTTGGCCTGCTCCATTTGATGATAAATGTAGAGGACCAGGCGTGTGTGCGACTTCAGAGAGCTATCAGCAAGTGGAACAGCGTATCTACGTGACGGGCCTGAGCTTTGTGCTCTGCAGAAAGCAGCCTGCAACCTCTCTGTTTGAGCCTGTATCACCGAGGCAAGGAAACGGCACGCAACACTCAGCGCAGCTTCAGCCACGTATGTGTGACCGTGCCGATGACCTTCACAAAAGATAAACACAAACAAAGTCAGGACTGCAGGCATCGTGCTGGTGGGAAGAGCTTCTCCCGGGGTCTGGACGTGGCTGGAGTGCAGTTCGATTGTGTCCCTCCGAAGGCCGCAAGGATGGATGACAGGTCCGTTTTCACGCTGATGCTGGATCGGCCAAATATCAACAGATCAGGGCTTGTATGGGACGCTGGCTGGGGATCAGCAGCGGGCGTCCTACACAGGGACAGGGGTGCGCGATCGGTCCCACGCAGCCGTGCCGGTGGAGCGGAGCTTCGCGCTGTCGCACTTGATTAAAGGGTGCGATGGCACAAAGTCGTTAGGCAAAAGGAGAATGAAAACACGTGTTTGTCCTTTGGATACACAGCATCCATCGATCGGGATCATTAAGCTCCCAATGAAACTGGGGTCTAAGTGCCTTAATAAATTCATCCTTAAATTCGGTTTGGCTCCGCTTATTAGGCAATGCCTCATTCGTACACAATTAAAGCCCACTCTGATGCTGTATTTGGCAAATATGTTGCAGCATTATGCTACTTCATTGTCATCTGTTTGGAGTCTTTTTTTCACATGCATTCTATGCTTTTAATAGGGAATGACTTTATATGTTGTCACAGCTGTCATCAGTGAACACATTGCAATCGTTTAGATTTTAATGAAACGCTTGTCACAACATAAACATGTTCAAGGATTTGCATATATTAACAGAACAAGAGCATTTTTATGTAGCGTCATGCAGAACAGCTTGTGAAGTGGTTGTTTAAGTTTCCAGCATGTTTTTGTTAACATATACCACAAGCTATTTGGCTTGAGGTCTTCAGAGAGCCAGTACGACTCCCGTGGGCAAACAGCCTTACTTGAGCGTTTATATGTGTTCTTGAGGCTTTCTGCCAAGTATCATGCAATTAACCATTAGCAACGGCAAATTATGCCGTTTTCAGTAAAGATTCTTTGTATTTCTGTTAATTCCACATCAGAATAAGAGACGGCCTTCTTTGAATCTTGAGTGATCTAACAGAGCTTGTCCTAGATAACGCATCTCAGTCTGGTCACAGTGAAAGAAGCATGTGGAAGTCTCTGGATTAGACTTCCACAAGAGGTTACTACAGCCTCCAAGCCATATGGTCACCTCTGTCTCACTCACACACATACGCACAGACAGACATACACACACACACACACACGCGCGCGCGCGCGCGTGCCAGTCCCTGCTTTATGCTCTTCCACACACAGCGGCTCGAGAGAGCAGCGCAAGTCTAACATCGCTATCATGACTAATCTCACGATCAAACAACTCCACTCATATTTCCAGTCTAGCCACCAGCTCAGCAAGTCACTGAGCTTCATCTCAGATTCCGTATGCTGCGCATATGTACGTGACACGCGGATGTTATAAATAGCTCCACGATTCAGTCGTTCTCCTCAATAAATGCCTGTAAAATGTTTAAGGTCATCTTTGAGGGATCATGGGATTGAGGTTTCATCTCCTATGGATTTTCATCGTGATGAGAACTGCTCCTAATGACAATTGGACGATTCAAGTACAGCAAAACTCTAACCCTTTTCCTGCCTTCATGCCCAGTGCCAGCGTCACTATTTGCTCACCTCTTTTCATCTCGTCAGGAGCTTCCAGATGTTCAAATTGCACCTTTGTTAGTCACCCTTTCCTCTTCCTCATTGGAAAACATACCTTTTTGTGACAGGCCTGGTGCATGAGTTATGGAAATTGCACACCTACAGCAGCCTTTTAATGGAATGTTTCTCTCACCTAATGAAATGTCTCGCTCTTATCACAGGCCGTTACAATCCATATGTTAATGTCTAGTGTCGAACTATTTATCTGTTCAATTTGCTTCCTTTCTCTTCCCGCATTATCTGAAATTATGCTGTAAATTCGCGCAGGGGTGAGACGATAATGCTTATCGACCCGCCCCTAAACCTCATATTCAAATTTTTGGTTGCATGATTAGTCCTATTTATCTGGGTAATTGGATTGGCTTTTTGCTCCGTGTGTACCCGCCAATGGGCTGTTGCTGATTTAAAAACTGCAAACCAAAAAACAAAAATGGCTGAAGAAGACATGCTCGCATAATTGTGTTTCCGATTAATTGCATTTGGTTACAATCAATAGTTTTACCCTTGGATTTTTAATGTTTTTTTCTGAGCTTAATCGTGTTATGCTCACCTACGAGATTATCGAGGAGAAGACAACGGCGCTGGGGAGAGACGGAATCCAGGGACAGATTACCGCGAACGCGAGGCCGGGAAGCTTCGCTCTGTAGCAGTGCTGCACGATGCAAGGCGATTGTTTTTAAAGCGTGCCGTATTCCACGCCAACCTCCCATGCTAATTCTTACCTGGAGTCTGATCGTGCTGAAGCCGGAAGCCGACGGCCACGCGACTCTAACCCAGACAACGTGCTGGTCTGCTCCACATATGATGTCCCTTTATAGGTCCTGCTAGTGGCCAGATTTATGAACCCAACAGAGGAATGCTCTATTTTTATGTTTTAACAGTGGTTATTCCCTTGTTGTCTTGCAAAATATTGTTCTCAGCTGGTAGACCGTATGTGAATAATATGCTACAATAATTAATATGTTGTCTGGAACATATACCATACATTAACATGGACCAAAAGGCATACAAAGAACAGGCAACCGGCCTTAATTTATTGATGAAACTTGTATAATTTATCTATCCTCCCTCTCACTCTCTGTCCCTCTCTCTTTCTCGCTGTCTTTCTCTCTCACTCTGTCTCCCCATTCCTTTGTACCAGAAATCAATAATGTTTCACTCTGCCAACTAATTGGATTGCATGTTTGTGCCAGGGGAGATCAGTATAGCAAGGTAACATAAACAATGTTTTTATAAAATTACATTCTACCAAGGAAGAATGTAATCCAATGAATAATGTATTTCATTTTTTATTTGTCTCCTAGAAATCAAATGAATTTTATAGAACTTTCAACAAGCAGTGCTTCCGCTGCGTAAATTACAACACTAATAACCTTAGCAGGACTTATGAGCTATTCCTGCTCAAACTCATAAGGGCATCTTTGGAGTGAGCAGTGTTTATTAATCAGTGAATAATAAGTAATTTGTGTAAATTAATGGTTACTTCTAGGCAAAATGGATGACGCCCATACTCCTGCTCTGAAGAGGACACTTCATCAGAAGATTAGCAGATGGAATTACAGCACAGCCTGCGCTCACATGCAAACAACGTTTTAACTGAGAACATTCAGCCGGCAGGCAGGGATCCGGGCGGTTGTCTGTTCAAATTCAGTGCGCCACCGGAAACCTGCGGGTAATAATGCCTTTGCCCTTTGTCTTGTGCCGTGTGGGGCATGCTGCTCCAAGTGTGGGAGAACATTCCAGAGCTCAATCACGGCTGCTTGGAACAAGAGCTGTGAATGAGCAAGAGTAAACAAATAAATAAGCCATAAAAATAAGTAGGTACAGGAAGCATATGTATGATACGCTAATAAGGAGTTTTTATTAGAGTCCTTAGAATCCGTCTGAATGCTACCAGAAAGCTGAACTGAATGAAGTGAACCCTCTTCCAGCATTGCTTGATAATGTTCTGTTCATTTGGCTGACTGGGTAGCACAACCACACAAGCACATAGCTGTGAGCAAAAATGGTTCGAAAGTGCTTTTGGATTGATCTGGCTTTATGCATGAATGACTCCTAAAATGAGGTCTGATCTTCATCGAAATCAAAATGCAACCTTATTTAACCAACAACACACCATATCTAGACAATTCCAAAGGTTGGTTTTTGTTCACCACAATTCAAGCTTAATTTGAGCTGAATAAACAACGGCTGTCTCCAGTATTCTTATCTAAAGTCATAATAGTCCTGGAAATGCTCAAAATGTTGTTTATAATTGCATGTTTTATCTTCTGAACAACAAGGATTCACTTATCCTCCAAAATTTGAGTTTCCATTAAAATTATTTTCGAAGTGTGAAATGGTTCTCTACAGTAAACTACAGTGAGTACCCATCAGTGTGGGTGACAGGTTCTCGGCCTGTTCCCTGGAAACAGAGAGCTGTCACGTTACATCATGTGTCACAAAATCTTCCCTTGCAGGAGTGGGGAGGGACAGAGAAGAAATTCCATGCCAATACAAAGGGACAGTATGCTCGAGTTGCATTTTGATGAGCCAGCGCTCTGTGAAATTTTGAGCTTGAAGGAGTGCCTCAGGTGCCTTATCTTGTCAAAGATGACTGAGAGATAGAGAAAAAAAGTTAGATAGATAGATAGATAGATAGATAGATAGATAGATAGATAGATAGATAGATAGATAGATAGATAGATAGATAGATAGATAGATAGATAGATAGATAGATAGATAGCTGTAAAAGCTGTGGACAAGTTTACCTCATAACCTTTTTCTCTTTTTTGTGCCTCACCTTGACTTCCTGTAGATGGGCTTTCTTATTTATACCAGCCTTTCCCATGCGTTTGAAAAAAAGCAGATGCCGATGAAATATGCAAGAACTGTCCATCAAGGTTCTCCCAGGATGATGAAACTGCACTGCAACCATGAAACGGGAGCTGGTTCGTGGCCACTCTGCTGACCAGGAGAGCATTGGTGGCAGCTCTCGCAATTGAATTACTGGGGTGGTGGGGGGTGGGGGGTTGTGGACCCCTGGCCAATGGCAAAAATGGAAGAGTGAGAAAGCAAATGAAGCCCAAAGCCTGAGGAGGAGGTTTATGACACGGAGGATAAGTCAGCCATCAGAGCGTTTGGTATCTGCTGCTTTGCATAAAGCGCCAGGCCATCTCTAGGTCCAGGAGGAGTTGGCGAGGTTAGGTCATGCTGGACTGCTCTTTTGATTGGCAGTGATGCGTCTTCTGTGATCTAATATTTTGATAATGAAATGTCATTTCGCCGTACGTGGATCACCTTTTCCACTGCCCTTTACCACAGGCCTCTCAGTTTGAGGGAGGTGGTCTCAGTTTCAGGCCCGCAACCGTATCAGCAGGATTATGCAGAAAAGCTCTCAATGTGCGCGGCATACTTTGGCCCGTGCAGACGGTCGTGCCGGAGTTAGCCTCGGGAGCCGCTCCCCATCTCTTGAAGGAATCAAACCCTTTGAGCGTCATCCGCGCTGCTTTACATCCTGTTGGTTTCTTTGCCAGTTTATGTGCTCAAGTCATTAGCTGTTCAGCGCAGCGTGCAGCTGGCAAATGTTAGCCGAAAAAACAAATGTATGTTATTATCTCGCACTCCCATGCAATAGAGCTGCTTGCTATAAAATAAGCAATGAAAAGGAGACTTACTTCAATTTTTCACCAATATCAATGTGATGATGGTACAACCTATCTTCCTTTTTTAATTTCATGTCTGCTGCAGTAATAATGCAACTGAAATATGATCAAAGTCTAATAGTTATCTCAGAACAGTCATTTTTTGCCATTTCCTTTATTAAGTCGGTTAAGCAATTCAGATATCCAATCCTGTATAGATTCCAATTTGGCAGTAAAATCAGCATTAATGACAGGTGATTAATCAAAAATATTAGTTTAAATGTTTCACGAGAGAACAGCGTATTAAATCTAATGTGGTGGAAAATAATAGAGCTGATATTTAACCTCTGGAGACGTATGGGGTGGTCTGAACGGCGCAGGCACCAGACCTCGGAATGCTTGTTTCATGCAGTAGGACAGCTGGAGGTGAAACTCCCCGTCCCGTGTCCCCAGTTGCAAAACAGGCTGGCGGACAGGTGCCGTACTGATTGATGTCAGCATGCGGCTGGGCTGCAACGCGTGCCCGCGGTCCCATTTGCAGAATTGCACGTGGGTAAGTGAGTGACACAAATGAGGGCATACCTCCCCGGGGCACGGATGCGCATGCCCGCTGCCAACCCCCCGCCTCCTGACTGAATGGATCGATCTGATTAGCTTGGCTGTGACCTTCTCTGTGGCCGGGCCCTCTCCAGGCGGAGCCGAAATGGGCCTGGCCGGTAGGCCGTCGGGCTGGCCTGCTGTAGAAAACCAAGGCTTGCATTGCGTGTTACGCTTCTCCTCGATATCCAGGGCTGAAGGAGCCCAGGCTCTGCACTGCAGCATCGGGAATTACTTCAATTCATAACTCCAAAGTTTCCATGTCTTCATGTCCGCTCCGATAAGTCATGGCGGCCAATTTCGTTTCGCTGACACACGTGCAAGCAGTCCGTGCAAAGGCATTTTTAAAACCTCTGACATCCATCTGCACATGAGAGGCAAGTGTTCTTTGCAAGACAAACTGTTAGAAAAGAGGCAGACTTTCTTTATATGCCATCTGTGAGTAGATGGACTCTCCTTCATGTTGGTTACATGGAGTGGCTGGCTGGCTTTTTGGCCATATGTGCTGCCAAATTTGATGGACTAGCAGCAGGAGCTAGTGATGTCTTTGTCCTGCTGGATACTTCCTGGATCTGTTTTCTGGTGACACTTCTGACAACTTCATCCTTTTCTGAAGTATTGTATGCAACTATAGATGCTGTAGTCATGTTGGAAATGTCCAGAAAGTTGAGGGAGGCATTGCACTGCACATCCTGTAGGGGTAACCTATGAGAGCAGTGGCTGGCTTCTCAGGTCTCAGGTAAGGAATTATGGGATAGTTTCCATCCTACCATCTCAGCTGCTGTTGTGTGACTGGGGGAATCAAGTGTTAGCTCACATACCAGCTCAGTCACTGTTGTGTGACTCAGGGGCCTAGAAGGAAATCGTTGACTAATGCCCAAATGGCGAACCAAAAGAAAACAATGTGGACTTGTCAATTTGGACAGTATCTTAAAGAAACATTTTTTAGGTGGTCCCAAGATTTTTTTGGTTTCCTCAAAAAGAAAAAAAAAAAAACTAAAAAAACACAACAATAACAAATCGTAATATTTAGAGAATCGCAACACATATGTAAGGAAGAACAAAATATATCAAAATATATCACTGTAATATCAAATCAGATACAAATCAGATACCAATACAATTAGGGATCATATCCATTGATCTATTATTAAAAGATAAAATGAAATAAAAAAAATTAAAATTAAAATACTAAACCACATATTCACTACTAATGCAAATATATAGTTTTGCATTCACATTCCAGCAGTGGTTCCAACCCCTGCACACACAGGCTAAACTAACTGTAATAAGGCATTTCACAGAGCAGCAAGTCGAGCACTGACTAGGAATGAACTCCATTAACATACAGCTTTTAAGTGTCCACAAACACACACACATACATAAAATGAGCTTGGGTGTATTGCATGCTTTGACCCTGTTAAATATGCTACATATTATGCACATAATGCATCTGTACATGTGCATTGCATTAGATAAATATTCGCATATAGACACGAGTGTGTCTGTTCAAGAGGCTGCAGCGGACACTGCATGTATAATACATGACCATCCATATCCGTTTTATGAGGGAGTGTAAGCCTAGTGTGTGTCAAAACACACAATACATTCCCAGTCATGGAACTGATTCATTTTACAGGCAGAATAAACTGGATTGACTGACAATGTGATGGATAAAAAAATTCTAATACCTGTTTGAAAAATTGAGAAGTACTCGTCTCTACCAGTAAGTGTGCTCCTCAAACAATGGTTTTGTTTGAGAAATGTGCAGAGTATAACAGCAGTTTTCTGATGTCTGATTGTCTTGGTGATGTGTGTGAGTGTGTGTGTGTGCGTGTCTGCGTGCGTGCGCTAGATTCCCGTTGACAGAGGTTGCAGACCCAGATATGTGGGAGAATCAGAGGAGGGGAGCCCCAGTGCGGACGTGAGGAGCCTGCACTGGTTCTGTCAGCCAGTTCTCCCTGGCTCTCCCATCCTGGGACAGGCCCACAGCTGTCAGCCGGGCAGCCCCTTCACAGGAGAACGCCTCTCACCGGCTCTGCTGAGCAGTCCGCTCCGGCCTGGAATTGTGTGTGTGTGTGTGTGTGTGTGTGTGTGTGTGTGTGTGTGTGTGTGTGTGTGTGTGCTCGCTAAACATTTATTAGTGAACATGAGAAATGTGCAGAGTATTACAGCAGTTTTCTGATCTCTGATTGTGTTGCCATCAGTACTCAAAGGTTACAGGCACGAATGAATATTATATATAGTATGCCTTTCATTATTATTATTAATAATAATAATAATAATAATAATAATAAGTTTATTTATATAGCACATTTTTAGACAAAGTTTCATAAAGTGCTTTACGGGTTCAGCGAAACAGAATTCAGAAAGAGATTAAGTTAAAAGTTAAAATCATTAATAAAGTAAAAATGATTAAAACTGATACATAGAATAAAAACAGTAAAATAATAACAAAATATAACAAGTAATGGAATAACACAGACAAGTTATTAATTGAACGCTAACTGGAACAAATGTCTTTAAATGAACCAAGATCATCCAGAGACCTCAGTTCATCAGGAAGGGGATTCCAGAGATTAGGGCCGTATTGAGAAAAGGCCACCCTTCCGATTTTATGGTGAGTTGCCGGAACGACCAGCACGTTCCTGTGAGCTGATCTGAGGGCTCATGGATGGGACGTACCTAATGATCATGTCACTGAGGTACTGTGGAGCCAGACCATGGAGGCATTTAAAAACCATTAAGAG
The DNA here is from genome assembly GCF_041902795.1 of Electrophorus electricus. Taxonomy (NCBI): domain Eukaryota; kingdom Metazoa; phylum Chordata; class Actinopteri; order Gymnotiformes; family Gymnotidae; genus Electrophorus; species Electrophorus electricus. Next base: position 28,635,895 of record NC_137506.1, on the reverse strand, counting down.
AATCTTAAAATCAATTCTAAATAATACTGATAAGAAGTTAGGTTGCTTGAGAACGGGTGTGATGTGTTCCCTCCTTTTTGTTCAAGTCAGGATTCTTGCTGCAGCTTTTGAACTCTGTAAACTGCAGACAGTGCACTGTAGCTCTTTGGTAGGTCTGAGACTACAGCACTGCAGTAGCATGTTACGGCGAGAGCATGTTACGCACTCTGGAGATTTTTCTAAGCTGGAAGAACACTGTGTTACAGAATCTTAAAACTAAAATGTAAACGCCCAGACTTTTAACTGAGCTTTTAGGATCTAAAGAGGGGGATTAACTGGTTAATCAAACAATATCCAGCCATATTCACCATGAATCAAGGTCTGGTTACTGTACAATACCCAGAAAGCCAGAGGGACACAAATCTTTGAATAAAAATGCAAGGGACACTGAAATGGCCCAACGTGCCTCTCCGTTTCCTTTATCAAATGGGGGAGAATTTAAAGAGCTGGTAAGCTTTTCTTTTATCTTCGTCCGATTCCCCAACCCCCGCCTTTTTAAAATATAAATGAACTGTGGTTTATCACATCTTTGGAAAGCTGAGTTCAATTTCTCTAGCAACACCCAGGCCTGATTACTACCACACCTGTTCTCAATCAAGAAATCACTTGAATGGGACCTCCCTCACAAAGTGAAGTAGACCAAAAGATACTCAAATGCTAGACTTCATGCTGTGATCCAGAGAAATTCAGGAACAAATGTGATACAAAGTAATTGAGATCTATCAGTTGGAAAAGGTTATAAAGCCATTTATAAAGCTTTGGGACCAAAGAGAGTCCGGCCGATCAAAATTACCCCAAGAGCGCAGCGACAACTCATCCAAGAGGTCACAAAAGACCCCACAACAACATCCAAAGAACTGCTAGCCTCACTTGCCTCAGTTAAGGTCAGTGTTCATGATTCCACCATAAGAAAGAGACTGGGCAAAAATGGCCTGCATAGCAGAGTTCCAAGACAAAAACCACTGCTGAACAAAAAGAACAAAGGCTTGTCTCAGTTTTGCCAGAAAACAGCTTGATGATCCCCAAGACATTTGGGAAAATGCTCTGTGGATGAGACAAAAGCTGAACATTTGTAAGGTGCATGTCCCATTACGTCTGGAATAAAAGTAACACAGCATTTCAGAAAAGGAACATCATGCCAACAGTAAAATATGGTGGTGGTAGTGTGATGGTCTGGGGTTGTTTTGCTGCTTCGGGACCTGGAAGACTTGCTGTGATAAATGGAACCATGAATTCTGCTGTCTACCAAAAAATCCTGAAGGAGAATGTCCAGCTATCTGTTCATGACCTCAAGCTGAAGTGCACTTGGGTTCTGCAGCAGGGCGATGATCCAAAACACACCAGCAAGTTCACCTCTGAATGGCTTAAGAAAAACAAAATGAAGACTTGAGAGGCCCAGTCAAACTCTTGATCTGAATCTGATTGAAATGCTGTGGCATGACCTTAAAAAGGCGGGTCATGCTCAAAAACCCTCCAATGTGGCCGAATTACAACAATTCTGCAAAGATGAGTGGGCCAAAATTCCTCCACAGCACTGTAAAAGACTCATTGCCAGTTATTGCAAACGGTTGATTGTAGTTGTTGCCGCTAAGGGTGGCCGAACCAGTTATTAGGTTTAGGGGCAATCACTTTTTTACATTTGCATGTACATTTACTGCATTGAGCAGATGCTCTTATCCAGATTGACTTACAAAAGTGCTTTGTCATTTACTTATAGAATATATCCAAGTACAGTACAGTAGGTTAGAATTAAACATACCAATGAACTAGAATACTGTAGAATACCGGGATGAATGCTAATACCTAGAAGTGCAAAAATACATAAGGTCTATCTTAAACAATGATAAGTGTTATAAACAATAAGTGCTAGTTTGTTAAACAACATAAACAATGCCCTACAATAAGTACTAAATTAGTCAGTCAATATGGGAGCAGTGTCAGTTGTCCTTTAAATATTCTGCAAATAGATGGGTCTTCAGTCTGCATTTGAAGACTGCAAGGGACTCCGCTGTCTGGACAGCAAGCAGGAATTCATTCCACCATCTTGGAGCCAGGACAGAAAATAGTCTCCATGCTTGTCGTCCATGAGACCTGAAGCAAGGTATTTCAAGCCGGGCCGTACTTAAGGTTCGAAGTACTCGAGGTACAGCTCGGGCTTTGACCATTGACCTCATATATGAAGGGGCTGGTCCATTTTTGGCTTTGTAGGCAAGCATCAAGGTTTTAAATCTGATGCGTGCAGCAACAGGGAGCCAATGAATGGAGCACAGCAGTGGAGTAACATGTGTGAACTTCAGAAGATGGAAGACCAGTCATGCTGCTGCATTGTGGACAAGTTGTAGAGATTTGATGGCTCTTAGAGGAAGACCAGCAAGTAGCGAGTTGCAGTAGTCTAGCTTTGAGATCACAAGAGACTGCGCAAGCACCTGGGCAATTTCCTGCGAAAGAAAGGGTTGAATCCTTCATATGTTACAAAGGAGGAATCTGCAAAACCAGGTTAGATTAGAAACATGAGTTGAGAATGACAACTGGTTGTCCAAAGTTACACCCAGCCTATGGGCAGCTTCGGCTGGTGATACCAGGGAGTTCTCAAAGGAAACAGTGAGGTCATGGTAAGGGTTTGGAGTACCTGGGATGAACAGAAGCTCGGTTTTATTGGGGTTGAGCTTCAAGTGGTGGGCTGTCATCCATGACGCAATGTCAGTCAAACATGCTGAGATACGTCTGGAGACCTGCGTGTCAGAGGGTGGAAAAGAAAGAAATAATTGAGTGTCATCAGCATAGCAGTTGTAGGAGAAACCATGAGAAGATATTACATCACCAAGAGAACGAGTATAAAAAGAGAAGAGAAGGGGGCCCAATACTGAGCCTTTTGGAACACCAGTGCAGAGTCTACACGGTTTGGCTGTGGATCCTCTCCATGTCACCTGATAGGACCATCCATCCAGATAGGACTGAAACCATCTCCAAGCAGAGCCAGTCACACCAAGCCTGGAGAGAACAGAGAGCAGAATATTGTGGTTCACTGTGTCAAAGGCTGCTGAAAGGTCTAGAAAAATCAAAACAGATGACTTTTTCACACAGGGCCATGTAGGTTTGGATTTTTTTTCCCCTTAATAATAAAAACCTTCATTTAAAAACTGCATTTTGTGTTTACTTGTGTTATCTTTGTCCAATATTTAAATTTGTTTGATGATCTGAGACATTTAAGTGTGACAAACATGCAAAAAAAAAAAAGATATCAGGAAGGGGGCAAACATTCTTTCACACCAATGTATTTATGAGGGTCACAGGCTAGGGAAATGTACAATTGTGCATTATCTGCATATTGATGGAAGGAAATATTGTAATTGTCATTTACTCTGGCTAACGGTAACATGTAATGATTAAAAGAGTGTTAGTCCAAGGATGGAGCCTTGTGGCACTCCACGTGACAAAAGATGGCAGGTGGACAAAGAACTTCCAAGTGCGACATAATATTCACAGCCCCTCAAATAAGATTGGAACCAGATTAGTACAGTGCCCAAAAAACCAAAGCAATCCCACAAGCACATGGGCAAATTCTTGAAATCAATTTTGTCAAAGGCTGCACTAAGATCTAACAGGAACATTATAGATAGGTTACCAGCATCTTGATTAAATTTAAGATCATTTAAAACTTCAATAAGTGCTGCTTCAGTGCTGTGATGAGCCCAAAAGTCTCGAGTAAATGGTCTGAATGGAGATACTCATTTAGTTGGATTGACAACACTTTTTCAATTATCGTACCCAGGAAAGGAATATATGATATTGGTCTATAATTACAAAGGAGGAATGGGTCAAGATGACTGGCCTGATGTTTCATTGCATCTATGTATGAAGTTGTTCAAATGCATTCTGCTGTGTGAGGTGCAGTATAGAGTAATTGAGCGCTTGCAACATAAAGCCATATATCAGCCATTTCAGCTTTGATTTTGTACATTTTTTACATTCAAATTACTTTAAAATGCTAAATATGCTCAAATTAATCTTACCTTACTTCATTCAGGTGTATTTAATAGTAAATGCTGTATATTATTGCTTTTATTTTGTAAAATGTGGAAAAACAGTAAATGGACCTGTATGGTTTTTCTTGGCAAGGGCTCAATTAATTATTTATCTATAAGACAGTAAATCCGAGCTACTCATAAGATATGAAGTAAATACTGTAAGTATGCATGTGATTTATCATCGTTAACTTTAGCACTTACACAGAGTAGCAAGCAGATTTTCTGCATCAAAACATCAATTCATATTCTAGTCAGAGTGGTTTGTGTGTTTTGCAGCCCTGGTCCAGCAGCAACTATGGGGATGGCGTGTTTAGCTGCTCATTACAAGTCATCAGAGCTGTTAAATGAACTTTGAGGCAGTGGAACAAGCCCCTCCCCTCCCCTCCCCCCCCTGGCCAACCCCCTCTCAGCATGTCTCTAAGACAACTGTTATTTTATTGATGAATGAGGAATTCTGTGCATTTGATCAATCAATGTGAAATGTCCTCGTCCAGTTTGCATCTGGCTTTCCAAAATTCATGTCATGTTTGTTTTTGTATGTTTTAATTAATCCTGATGTGACAGTTCTGAGTTGGAATTAAACCTCCTCAATAAGACAGTTTAACAAGTTACAGAGTGTGTAGATGAATCTTAATTATTGTGGACTTGACTACTAAAGGTTAATATTTCAAGGAACATGCAACAGTACTTGGAAGGATTTCAAGTGCTGTTCTACTGTTCTTTTAAAATGGTCTTAATGATGCCTCTTTCTTGTTTGTTTATAATTGATTTGAAATTCATGAGGTGTCCAACTGTACAAGTTGACATGTGTCTCCATGGAGATAAATTATTGAGAGGACTTTGGAGTAAAGCAGTTGAAAGTCTTCATTAATAATGCACAAGCATGTGTACCTCCGAAATGTTAATATTTCTTTCACAAGGCTGGAGCTTGCTTGCTTGATTCATGTCAGTCCTCTTGCTATAGCATTAGTAACACCTTTGACTAGCTAAATAATTGCCATAATGTGGACTCCTGTCTGCCTTTTGGGCCTTTAAACGAAACGTGAGATTCATCTCGATTCGTCTTCTTTTTCCATTTCCTTCATATTTACACGGCTTAACTGCCCATATTTCTGTGTGGAAATGCTTGTCTCGGCTCATGTGATTACTCTCCTGCACTGGAAGAATTAACCATAAGGCATGGCCCCGTCTCTATGAGGAGATCACTCCGAAATGTTCTAGCAGCCTTCATGCCCCTAACTGCCTGTGCTTGCCCACAGTCACGCACTGTGTGTGTGTGTGTGTGTGTGTGTGTGTGTGTGTGTGTGTGTGTGTGTGTGTGTGTGTGTGTGTGTGTGTGTGTGTGTGCGCGCGCTAGGTTCCCGTTGACAGAGGTTGCAGACCCGGGTATGTGGGAGAATCAGAGGAGGGGAGCTCCAGTGCGGACGTGAGGAGCCTGCACTGGTTCTGTCAGCCAGTTCTCCCTGGCTCTCCCATCCTGGGACAGGCCCACAGCTGTCAGCCGGGCAGCCCCTCCACAGGAGAACGCCTCTCACCGGCTCCGCTGAGCAGTCCGCTCCGGCCTGGAACGACGCCAACCATTCCCCTCTCCGCCGAATTCCAAGCTGACTCCTCTCTGATGGGCTGCCTTCCAAGGCCTTGCCAATTTGGATCCGGGTCCATATGTGGCAGCCGGCGCTGCTGCTGGCTGATCTGCTCTGGGCTTTAGAATAGTCTTCTGAGTTTGTTTTTGTAGGGGAAGATTTTTTAATTTTTTTTTGGGAGGACACAGAACTGGCTGCCCTTTCTCTTCGCCACTTAGCAGCTAGCAGTTAATGAAATAGCGTGCACTGGCAGCGCCACTGTGCGCGAGAGGCTCTGGTGTTGCACCTCCGTCGGCTGCCTCAGCTGTCTGGGCGATCGTCCACACGGTGGAAATTCGACCTCTCGTCACTGTTGAGGTCCGGCAAGCCTGGCTGTCCACTGCACAGCCGAGGCACTTCAGCAAGATGGATGCAGGGCAGCATTTCTTTAGGCACTGTCAATTAATCATTTTCTAAGAGCTAACAAGCTGCGGAGGATTTTGCTAACCTGACAAGAGGTTCCTAAGATGTTTGGGCTTTTTTGTTTGTTCTTTTCCCTCCAGGGGACTGGTCGGTGCTGAATGTGAGATGGCCTCCCACCCAGACATAGCTGTGTATCTTACCTTTTAAAGCGTCTCGCTCGGAGGTCGGGCTCATGTCGCTTTCGGCTTCGCAATCCAAAACACCCTGAAGCTTTCGTCACCAGGCTTTCACCACAGGAATCCAGCCTGCAAACAGAGCCAGGGTGGTTGGTAAACCTTCCCCAACTGTCGCTCTGCTTCCGCGACAGAGAAATAGGTTACGGATGGCTAATTCGCTGCACGGCCCGGGCTTCTGATTGCGGTTCGCAGCCTGCTCAGTGGCTGAGAAACAGGTGTATAGGTGATCCGCATGGCAGGCTCTTTTCATATCCAAAACAGCTCAGGAACGTTATGAAAGTGCTCCGCTATTTTCTAAGCGGTCATGCCCCTTCAGGAACTGTAGCTCTTTATAAGGCTTTATGTATGTTTTCCTCTCGTCGTGAGGGACTGGAGCCAGGCTTCTGCTCAAAAGCTTCCTTGTGCTTACCCTGTCTGCATCCAGTACTGAGAGATCAAATCCATCACTACCATCGCACATGTAGAGGGCAACACTAAACTGGGTGTTCAAACAACACTTCTCAGTCAGTTTTGGCAGTCAGTACTCATCTACCCACATGAATTTGTCAGTTTTAAATTTTCCCCAATGCAAATTTGAATAGCTTCATTTAGCCTGGCTAAGTCTTCACCTCATGAGGAGCTGACTCATGCTGCTATCCATTCTTATGAAGGAGGCAGCTAAGTTAGTCTGGTGTTATTCCAGATAAGGTTGAAAATGTGACTGCTTGCCAAAATGTGGGACTGTTCTTTTAACAGTGAGGATTAAGCAGCTGTTGCGTTTGTGTGCAGTCTTTGTGTCAGGCCAAATCGAGCCAAACTAGAAAGAGTCGATTCACAGCGAGGCGCCTCACGACTCATGAACGAGAATAAAGAGCTAATGAGTGCCAACTTCTCTCACCATCACCCTGGGCATCGCAGCATCTTGTGGCCCGAAGTGACCTTTCGGTGTATTTACACCATCGCATGCTTAGTGCTTTAGTTGTTTTTAAAGCTATATTCCCCTCCAGAATATGATCCAGGGATTAGTTGTACTTCTGCCTAGCCAGCTATAAAATTACGGGTAAGCGAGGTGTTTCTTTTAAACGAAGCGGCAGCGTTTCATTGTGACTCTCGGGAGTAAGTAATTCATATGAAGAAAAGCAGCCTTCGGAAAACACCAAGCACTCTGAAGAACAGCAGCATGCCTAGCAGATTTTAAAAGATGCACGCTCCAGGAACACGGATTATCATCCAGAAGTGTGCTAACGGAAGTGAGATCTTCGCCCAGGTCGAGGCAGTGAGACGCATACTAGAGGAGCCAGCCAATCTAAAACGGAACTCCATTATACAGCGTCAAATGCTAACGAATTATTCCGATCCTATTTAAAACAGCTGATGTGGCCTCGTGCAGGCGTCAAACGTGGAGCTGAGAGGAATACACTGTGGGGGGGTTGGGGGGGGGGGGGGGGGGGGTTATACAGTGCCATCCAGAATTATTGGCACCCTTCTAGAATGAGAGAAATGCAACGACATAGTTAAGCTACCCTGAAAAAAAATGTGTCACATATGCCAGTAGTAGTAGGGCCTTATTGCTCAGCGTCAACTTGTACATCTAGAGTTTTCCTCTTAATTGGAAAAACTTAAGTTTTCCTCTTAATTCAGTAATCAATAAAAATGCTGGAGGCTATTTATCCATCTCCTCATAGAGGGAATAAAAAGCAAACTGGTCAGACCTGAGGTTACCTTGTGTTTATCATGTCCAAGCAGAACACAACACTCCCGCATGTGTGTGACTCTGACAAGAATGATGGAAAACTGGGATCACTGGGACACTTTCAGTGCACAGCAAATCCATTCAACTTTATTATTTAAAACAAATGATTTGGAAGAGTGAAATGCCAAAATAGGTGCCCGTGAACCCTAGCTAAATTGTGGACCCGGTTAGTGGAAGAGTGGGATGACATTGACAGGAACTCACAAGACACTGGTGGAATCCTTTCCTGACAGGACTGACGTGGTAATGGAGTTGAACACAGGCATAACTGAAAATTGGGGAAGAAATGGTATATTCCTTTTTTTTTTTATCAGGGGATCTTATTACCAACCCTAAAAATGCTTATGAACAAAATCTAATTGACATGCATTTGCATTCATATTTTATCTTTTTTACATGCACTCGAGTCTTTAGGCCCACTTGCTCTTAAGTGGTTATTGATAACTTTCCATTTCAGTCAGATATAATGAGGTCACAAGCAGAACAAGCACCTTTACATCATCAACATGAGCATAAGCATAAAATGCACTAAGAGATCAACCAATAGGCATTCGTCAATCAGATAATGACTACAAACAACAGTTTCCCAATACCAAGCTATTAGAGAAATGATTAAAGAGTATTCCAACAAATGTAAGTATGATGAACCTGTTTGAACGAGGACAAGTGTATTTTTTCCTACTTGCAATGTGAAGTACGCTTAGAGAGTAAACATTTTCTAGATGGCTCTGAGTTGGACAATGTCAGGAGTTGGTGGCATTCTGGGATCACCATGGAATTACAACTGAACAGCCTTTCTTTGACAGCAAACAAATTTGGAAGACTTTCAAGAAGACATTTATTTATATCAAGCTATAAGTGAGGCTGAAGTTATGTAGAAAAGTACTTAATTCTGGCTGTTGATATGTCTGTGATGATGTAGGGCTTAAATCTCTTGGGAATACTGTCAGTATACATGGCATGGATACCAGGAGACGTGACATAAAATTAGGACGGAGTGTGCACAAAAACTGTTCGCTGACCATAAAACTGCCATTGTCCAGATAAGCCCACCCCATGCAGTCCCTGGCCTAAACCCCAGTGACAACCGAACAAGATTGTCAACAAGCTAAGAACAAGGAGAGATTTTCCATGGAGCCCTCTATATCATTCTGCATTATAAGAAAAATAGACTCAGTGCGGCAGCCTTCATACAAGGAGCATTCTCAAACGCACCAAGTGTATCTTACTGTCATTACTGTAATCTAGTCTAAGATCCAGTCTGAGATCAAGGTGATAAAAACGTCTTTTTCACTCATTCTTGCTAAGGACACCATTCGTTGCGGAGGGCACCGTGTGTTTCAAGCTTAGACCGCAGTCATATCAGTAATGCGCTGAGGTCAAACCACTCATCCTACTGCCTCCTGTAGTGAAATGTTACACCGCACAACAGGAATTACTCAGTGAAACACGTCCATCTGATCTATGATCAGAACCCTGCATCATCTGAAGCTATTAATGCCTCACTCAACTAATTGGTGTGCTTGCTTCTTCTTAATGCAATAGCGTTCTAAATGTGTATGTCTCCGTAATTTAATAATGGCCATTTCATGCTACTCTGACTTTTCAAACAGCTTGCTGGGGGCGACCACAGGGACTGGGTATTGATTGAAACTCATAAGCTCAAAGATATGAGAGAGGCGTAGCAGACGGCTTCCCAGAGACTGGCCACCTCCCGGTCTGTTGTAGTAACCCCCTCCTCTCCTCTCCTCTCCTCTCCTCCGTAGATTTGCACAACCTCTCTCTCTATATGTCTGTGTATGTGTGTGTTTGCATGCATTCATGCACGTATGGTAGGGAGTAAGAGAGAGAGGGCAGGAGAGAGAGATAAGAGACCGATAGAGGTCAGGAGAGCTGAGCAGGGCCCCACACACACATACGTCCTCCCCTGTGATTGCCAGCTCCCAGCGCGGTGTGTTTGAACGAGGTGAAAAATCATTTGGCCAACTGACATGGCTTAATGTGACTTTTAGCCTGTTTCCTTTCTCTTCGATGGCTCACAGCTACGTTCGGCCTCTTTCAAACTAATTCTAATGGCCTAAATGCATGACACTCACATCAGCTAACCTGCATGTACACCTGGGCCCTTAAGTACGAGAATATCACACTACACAAACGCGGATCTTCTTCCCGCTGCCTTTTCTGTATTACGCTGAGCGGTTTGCACATGGCCTGGCTACTCGAGCACATCGCAGGATGAAGTTTTCCAGGAATGCGTTTGTCTCCTTTTACAAGGTGCTTTGAAGAATGTTTTGTGGTTTAATAATTAATGCATGCGGCAGGAAGGTTGTACATTCTGCTACAATGCTTAATATGAGCGCCCTATGGCTTTGGTCTTTGATCTTCCCCTACTGAAGTCATTTCAATGTGCTGAGAAAATCTTTATTTTATCTCGCTCTAATGCTTTTGGCTCTTAAAAGGTAGGCTGGCTGGAAGACACATAGTGAGTAGGTTAGGTCTCTTGTTTATGGAGTAATGTGATGTGCATGTTCAAGACATAATGGTAGGTAATTAGGGGTGATATTTGGTATACATTTGTACTTACTGTAAATTTGTAGGTCTGCTGTGTGTGTGTGTGTGTGTGTGTGTGTGTGTAGCCATAGTTGATGCTTAGAAGTGCTGTTACCTTTAGCTCCTCCCCTCTGTATTAAATTGGTCTGCTTGATTTCACCTCAGAAACCACATCGCGGCTTAAATGACCCCTACAGTGCCATCACCCCAAAGCCAACACTGTTCTCTTTCGCATGCATGGCTGTCACCTCTGAGTGCACGCCACGTCTCGCCCATGACTGGCCTGTAGTCCACCAAAACTAAAGACATTTATGGACAGTTATGCCATTTATGGATGAGTTGGATGAATAATTCAAAGATAAATTCCCTGCTGAAATGCCTTAAAGGTCCCGTGCTGTGATGAAAAACCCAACAATGCCCCATGTCTCTAAAAAAAGACACACTCACTCATTTGTGACTGGCTCATTTTACCATTAGCCTTCGTATTAGAGAGATAAAAATACTGTGCACTTCATGCCTGTGTATTTCCTGTTCTACTTTTTTTTTTGCTGATGATGCAAATAAAGAAAAACAATTAGCTCCAGAGGGCACGTCTGTAGGATCTCACAGGGCTGCACCACACCTCCACACCAAGAAATTACTGGGCTTTCTGTAAAAAAATAGTAGAAAAAAGTTTCTCTGTGTGGGGAGTGATGTCTTTTTTTCCAAATTGTTGTCCATTCGACAGCATCCAGGACATCCAGATCTTCTGTCTTCTGTAACACACCCAATTATCCCAAGTAATAGTCATGATTATCTGCAGAGCTAAATGGGTTCCGCTGTACTTGTCTTAGTAGATGTCGCAGTGTTTGTGCCCAGTAGTCACATGACCTACATCTGCATGACCAATAAAACTCACTGTAGGATGACAAGAGAAGAGCACATTCCTGTTGCTCCTTTATCGGAAACACGTGCGAGGTCTGCCATCTACACGTCTGTTATCAGAAACGACTGGTGTATTTGTCTTGAACCGCGCTCATTAAAACTTCACAACCTTGTGACCTGCCGGCACACTTCATCTTGGGTTGTCTGCACTGACATGGTTTACATTTCTGAGTAAGGCCCGTCTCACTTCAGTGTAGCGTGTGGACCCATTAGAGTCCAAAAAAAATAACAGAAAAGAATCAGAATCAGGCTTTATAGGCAAAGTGCATTTGCACACCCAAGGATTTTGTTCTTGGTCTTACAGTGGCTTGTAGAACATAGTACACAGCATAGAGTAGCTGACAATCAAACTAACACTAGTGCGGATATTCATTCCTGAGTTCTGCTACACACACAGACACACACAAACTTATAAAAGGGGAAAAGACCCCAACAGAAAGCAAGACGGTCATTTTTACTGTCGTCGGTGCGCAAGAGCAGGCGATATGCACACCCATTGCTCCCTGCAGTCTCATAAACACAGACAGGGAGCGCAGCCAATGTTTGTTAGCAGCAAGATGCGTGGCGAGGTAAATATGGATTTGTGTCAGGCTGAGCATCACATCAAAGCTGGTCTCTTTCTTGCCAGTGGTGGAGTTCAATAAAAAGAAAAAACAGTGAGATGAAAGCTAATGAAAGGCAAACATGAGAGCATTGTAGGTGGAGAATGTGTGGTTGGGAAACACCATGATTTGGGGAGGGATCCAATCAGCCCAGAGGATGATCTTTAGTCAATATGAGGAAGATGAAAAGAGTGCAGCTGGGCTTGGCCGGGGCTGCCCCACAGGTTCATGCCATCGGACCCAAAGAGGGAGAAGTAAATATCAGCAAAGACAACTAGGCTCTTGCTAGACGTCGCCCTCGCAAGCACTTTCGCGGAATCTATGAGAGCTAAGCGGTGTAATTAAAATGGTAAAAAGCAGGATCTGAACATGAGGTCTAAGATCACTTTTTAACTAGCAAAACCATCAGCCATTGCCATCGATAATTGCTGGCGAACTGGAAATCACATCAAATGCTTGCTCACTAATTATCAAGGATTCTCAACTTGACACTGCCTTAAAAATGCGGTGTGTGTCTTGGGCT